>NC_081846.1:67994517-68294517 GCF_963259705.1 Myotis daubentonii | reverse complement strand
ATCAGGTTACCCTGAGGATAATCAGCAAAGAAACAGGAGTGAAAAGCAGAGTGTGGTGAGAGTCTCTATTAGATGTTCAGAGTCCGGATAAGAACAATGGGTTACTTGTGCTCTGGAATATGTTCTGTTGAAGATCTATCATTGCACCTTCACTATGAGGGATAGAGTGGGGAATAACAAAGGTTTATGAGAACTTACCATTAGTCAGTTTAAACAGCTGAAATAATCAGAGAAATTAATATACACAAGTAACTATTTTCTGTCTCATATTATTTAGAATAGAATATTTATGCTTAAGTTTAATATTTATGCTAAATTTCTTAAAATGTTACTTTAAATAAAGTTAAGAATGTCGGTAAGATGTTGGGCTTGATCACATCACATTGTTTGCACATTTTTTATATTTAGAATAATATTTATGTTGTACATATTGCATGTGACACATTGACTGAATACTCAGAATTCTTCCTTGTTCAGAAACAGGCACAAATAAGTGGGACAGAGGATGCTGCCTTGGGCATATGGGAGCTGCAGAGCAATGGTGTAATTTCAATTGTTAACATAGAGAGAAAGTTAATGTAGTCTAGGAGATGAATCATCTTGAAAGGGTAGTAAGGAGAGATGTTAGACAACCTCTAAAGTGACCCCACTGATCCCTACCTTCTGCTCTGTATGCTCTTTTATAATAAATTCTCTTTGAGTATGGGTAGACCTAGTGATTCATTTCTAACAAAAAGGACATTGCAAAATGTTGGGATTTTTTTCAAACACTAAACATGCAATTAACCAGAAGTTGCCCCACTGAATGTATGATCACACAAAAAACTATGCAAAAATGTTCATAGCAACTTTATTCATTAAAGTAAAAAAGTTGATCAGTTCAGATGTCCAATAGCAGGTGAATAATAGACAAATAGTGTCACATACCTACCATGGAATACAAGTCAGCTATAAATAGAAAGAAAAACTGATACACAGAACTTGAATGAACCTCCAGAGAATTATGCTGAGTGAAACAAGTCAATCCCCAAAGGCTACAAACTATATTGTTCCATTTATGTAATAATTTTAAAATGAATTACAGAAATAGTGAACAGATTAGTGGGTGTCAAGGGTTAGGGGCAGAGTAGGAGGGGGAAGAAGAGGTAATGATTATAAAAGGGCAACAAGAGAGATAACTGTGTTAATGAAACTGTTTTATATCTTGACTGTGGTTGTAGATACACAAATTTATACATGTGATAAAATTATAAGGATTTAAATTCACACTGAAGTATAAGTGAAACTGGAGAAATCTGAATAAGATTTATGGATTATACTAGAGACCCAGTGCACAAAATTCGTGCACTTGAGAGGGGTCCCTCAGCCCTGCCTCTTCCCTCTCACAGTCCAGAAGCCCCGCAATCGATCTCCCCAAAGAGGTAGGCCCTGCCCACCTGGCCAGGGCTCGGCAGTTGATCTCTCTAAAGAAGTAGGCCCTGCCCACCCAGCCAGGGCTCCACAATGGATCACCCCCACAAAGGGAGACCCTGCCCAACCGCTGCAGCTCTCCAGTCGATGGCCTGGGCCTCCCTCTGCAGGGCAATCATGGGACGATGGCCCGACCAATTGCATCCTACTCACCTTGGCTGGCCTGGAGCCAATGTGTGTCATAGTGTGGTTGTCTGGAAGGTCGTCCAGATGGTTGTTCTGCTATTTGGTCATTTGGTCGATTTGTATATTACTCTTTTATTATTATAGATCAATGTCAATGTCCTGGATGTTATATTTTAGTATTATTCTTTATGGCATTATTATTGGGGAAAACTGGACAAGGAGTACTGTTTGGGATCACTCTTAATAATTTCTTACAACAGCATGTGACTACAATTATCTCAATAAAATTTAAATAAAACATGATGGGATATACTTATGAGATTAGTTTACAAAATGACCTGATTTTTCTTTCTGTCCTGGTCTCTTTTGCCTTGCTCCAGGGAACACTACCTGCTGTGTTATGAGTAGCCCTGTATGAAGGCACAGACATCAAAAATAGATATCTCCAGCCAACAGGCAGCAAAAACCTGAGTCCCATGAACACCTAGGTGAGTTACCTTAGAAATGGATCTCCAAAGCCTGCCAATAGCCATGTGAGTCAGCTTGACAGCAGATGTTCCCCCAGGCAAGTCTTGAGAGGATACTTGAATGCAGCCCTGTGAGAGACTCTGAACACAGGCACCAGATAAGGCAAGCCAGGATTCATGACCATAGAAACTGTGGACGAAAGGGGCCCCATGCTAACCTGACAAGCTCAGGGAAGGCCTGCATTGCAGTCTTGCAAACTAAGAGACCTAAAGTAATCACAAAGGATGGTCTAAAATTAAACTTTAACTAAATGCAGTTATGGTGGATAGTTACATCCTAAGCCGGTATCTTCACTGACAAGGTCAACTTTTACCTTAACTGAGCCTATCTGTCTTTTTGCATCTAAGATAACATACTCTTGAAATGTCTGGGTAACTTGTAACTTCCCTTTTTCTGGACCCCTTGGGGCACAACCTAATGTGCCTGGGCTCCAGGACAGATACCACAAATTCCTTCATTATCATGTTAATTGTTCCTGCACCCACCTAAATATGTGTCTACCATTTTACTTTTTATCCAATCCCAGGGGTTTCCCTGCTTTGCTTTCTCTTGCCTCTCTAGTCTATCACCAATGGATTTCATGTAACACACCTACGTCCCTTTCCTTTGATTGCAATGTATAAATACAGATGTAACCTGCCATTCTCTGTGGCATTATCTCAATTCATTGAGGCTCTGCTTCCCAGCATATGTCAACAGTTTGGCTCAAATAAACTCACAAAAATCCTTTACAGGTTTCAATGGTTTTTTACGTTAACAAAACTGTGAGCTCCTATACATTGCTGATTTAAGCTGTTGAGTTTATGTGTCAGATAAGCAGTGGATAGCTAAGGGAAGAATCATGTACTGACAATGAGATATCCTAAAAGTTGTCTACATTTACTCTAACAAGATGACACAGTGCCCTCATTTTCCTGAGTCCATTCTACTCCTGCTACCACCACTGAAACAAGTAAAGAAGCAAGCATCCTTACTTCCATCCAGCCCATCCCTACTCCACCCTGCTCTTAGCTAGCAAGGATGGCAAGTGTGGATGTTCCCAGGCATATTTTGGGTTGGACGAATGAGGTGTGGTTTCAGGAGACAGGCGAGAATGAAAGTGCAGTTGGGTTGCTATTTCCTTCCCATCTCTCTGTAAGGTCACTTGGAACAAACTATGTGACTCTATCAACTGAAAGAAGGTTCTACCCCTCGGAAAGTAACCTGGGTCCTGGATCTTGGACTCCCGCTCTTCTGTTCTGCTTCCCTCAGGTCCAGGGGTAACTGCATCTCTGACACCCTTAGAATAGAGTTCTCGTACTGGTCCCGGTGACCCCTCCGCACTCCATCCACACCTCCATAAACAGTCCCTGGCAAATGATCCCACTTTGCTATTGTCCCCTTCAGGAAGCTGCTTAATGAGACTTAGTGCTTTTTCCATTTTATTCTCCTTTCCCTTCTCCACACCTTTTTTCTACCTTTAGGGTCTTTCCCACAAAAACAGCTTTGTTTCTTTTTAGTTCCTTTTTCCTGTTTTAATCTTGATGCTCTTTCTAATGTTAATCAACTTAACTTCTCCAATTTTCTTTCAGAGCTCAGAACTGGGCACCACAGGAATATTACTTAGAAGGCAGAAACTGGCAAGCAGTTGCCAAGGTATTACTTTGGTCTCCAGGACCACATTTTAAAGGCATGCGATTTTTGTGGAGCAGAAAATTCTCTTAAGTAGAGGGTGACAATGAGGACTGAAATTCAGACTATACCATGCTCCACCCACCAGAGGGAGAAGCAGGCCAGCCCCCGGGGGCCGGGGGGGGGGGTGGTGGTGGGAGTGGGTGGAGGTGGAAAAGAGCATAGAGAGGATAAATGGTGATAGAAAAAATAAATTTAAAAAATAATTTATAAAAAGAAAGTGGCACATGTATTTTCTTTTTCTTCTGATTTAGTACTTTTTATGTTTTTTAAATGTAGTTTTTATTGTTGATAGTATTACAGATACCTCCCATTTCCCCCCTTTACCACTTCTCCCAGCCCCTACTCCCTCTTCCTCAGGTCTTCACTACCCTATTGTTCATGACCATGGGCTATGCATATAAGATCGTAAGTACATATGAGTTTGTTGGTTTATCTCTTCTCATCCCCTGAACCCCACAGTGAGGTATGTCAGTCTGTTCTATGCTTTCCTGCTTTAGGTCTTATTTGTTGATCAATTCATTTTGTTCATTAGATTCCACAAATAAGGGAGATAATGTGATCTTTGTCTGGCTAAGTCACGGTCCCAGTGGGGTCCCTCTTTCTACATAGCACCAAGGAGTCTCTGTCACATAAAGATTATCCTATATAATAAAAGCCTAATATGCTAAGTGTCCAGTCATCCAGTCGCCCATTCAGCCAATCAAAGCATAATATGGTAATGATATGCTAAGGTCGCTCAACTGCTCACTATGACGTGCACTGACCACCAGGGGGCAGATGCTCCAACTAGTAGGTTAGCTTGCTGTTGAGGTCTGGCGATCAGGACTGAGTGAGACAGGTGGGACATGTCCTGGAGCCCTCCCACAGTGCCTCCCCAGCTGGTAAACCTCTAGCATCCCTACCTGGCCCCAATCGTTCACAGGAGGAGTCCCTCGACCTGGCCTGTGCTCTCTCGTAATCTGGGACCCCTCGGAGAGATGTCAAAGAGCCAGTTTCGGCCCAATCCCACAGGCCTTGTCAGGGGGCCCCACTAATGCATGAATTTGTGCTTTGGGCCTCTAGTCACTTATAATATTCCTAACATATGCACAGAACCCCTTGAAACAAAAGAGAAGAGTTTGGGGAACAAGGTGTGTTATTTTTAGTAATAGGAAGCTAAAGAGAATATTTGTACTCTGCTCAGGTAAAAATACCCTTCTTGTTTTCCTTTAGTTGGCAAGTCCTTCTTCATTTGTAATATCCCTGCGTTCATCATCTACAATTTCAGTAGCCTATTGAATGGCGGCCAACATGATTGGGCTTCAATGAAATTAAGCCATAATGTAAGATATTTTTAAAGCTAATTTGGCAATTCACTTTTACCAAAGCCCTATGAGTTTAGAGTTCCTCTCAGCTGAATAATGCACTCTCATAATTTTTCTGTTGAGCAAACATTAAACAGAAGTGACAAACACATGCACAGTCAGGGTATATATGAAATGTCACCTTTGAAAAATGGTAAGGAGTTTGGGTAAAAGCTGACCTGTGAATTATCCAGAAACTGGACTTCTGTCTTACACTCATTCATTCATTCGTTCACCACATCACCTAATTATTATGAAAGATGCTCTGAAGTTACCCTATGACATGAGTCTGACTGTGGAGCCAAACTTTTCCCGCCGTGCTCTTGCCAAAAGATCCTGCAAAGTTTTCTGGGCAATGATTAATTTGGTATGACTGTGCAATGATTAAAATGCATTCATATCATCTTTTTTTGAGTTTAAAATGCGGCACAGTTTTACTTTTACTAAATCGTTGCTATAAGCATTTAATTTTTTCAACTTCTAAATGTTAGGCAACTTGCATTATTATATCATCTCTGCTACGTCTTTAAAAATGTGTCATAAAAAATATCGCATTTTGTCCAACCAACATGGCTCAGTGGTTGAGTGTTAACCTATGAACCAGGAGGTCATGGTTCAATTCCTGGTTGGGACACATGCGGGGGTTGCGGGTTTGATCCCTAGTGTGAAGCATGCAAGAGGCAGCCGGTCAATGATTCTCTCTCATCATTGATGTTTCTGGCTCTCTCCCTCTCCCTTCCTTTCTGAAATCAATAAAAATATATATATTTTTAAATAATTTTTTAAAAAAATCATTCTAATCTCTGATGTGTATTATTTGAAATATTTGATTTGTGAAATAGATAAGATGCTTTTATATTTTATTATAATTTAAGTAATTTATTAAAGATAAATAAATATACATGGGAAATGAGGTAATCATTGAGAGTAAAATGTTTCTCAAACACAGAATCAGATATAGTTCCTTTGAAATAGGTGGTTTCATTCTTCTTAATTTAAGAAGCATATTCTTTCCTATAAACATCTAGCTTTTCAAAATAACATATGTAACAGACAAAAATGTGTACACATAGAGCTTTCAAAGTTTTTGTGGATGTTTATTTATAAATATGTGCAAGTATTTTTTTCTGTATATTTTTTTCTTTTTGGCCAATTGCAAACTGATCACTTACAATTGTACTTGAGTGCTTAGTGACCAGAAAATTTACAAATGCTGCTGCCGCCAGAGAAAGTGAAAGTGCACAAGCAGATTGAAGGAAATCCTACAGGCAAAAATTAGCCATCATTAGTTATCCCTGCTAATACTGCAGAAAATTGGAATGCTTGCCTCACTGAGAATTGGAAAACATTTCTGAAGTTTATTTAGAACAACCCAAAAGGCATTTGTATATACACAGATAAAATCATTTTATGACATTACGGTGTTATACTTTGCAACTATATTTTAAAATTTATTTATACAAAATAGATGTAAGATTTTCAAAAATTTTATACTTTTTATTTGCAATCTATGACTATATGCTTAATATCCTATACAGAGGCAAACATTTTAGGACAAAAATGCTAGAATGTATTACTAGTTCTATTTACAATAGTCCTTCAGTAATACAATTGTCATATTGCTTTTCAAGGGTAACTGTCATAAAATTGTTACAATTAAGATCTTTTCTCTGAATATTTTTTTTTCTAAATTATCAATAAACCTCTGCACAATCAGTTTTCTTGATCCATTGCTTAATTTGGAATTACAACTTAAGACTGAGTTGGAGAATATATTTATTGAATACATACTATACTCAACAGCATTATTTTAGGTCTTATGAAGAATTTAGAAATAAATTAGAGGAAGTATATTATCTAGTGAGAGAGACATATACATCAATAATCAAAACCTCAAGCAGAATGTTGTAAATGTTTTAATGGAAGTAAATGCATTCTGACAATGTTAAGAAATCAATTACTATATGTTGCTTCATGCATTTCCTTCATCTTTGTAAGTTCTGCTTTTGTCATGTAATGTCTTCCCTCTGTCTTAAAGCTCTCTTTCTTTCTCTGTATTTGAGAATGAAAGAGAGAGAGAGAGAGAGAGAGAGAGAGAGAGAGAGAGAGAGAGAGAGAGAGAGAGATAAAGCATTGTGGCAAATTAAATGTCATGAGTGTGTGTGTGTGTGTGTGTGTGTGTGTGTGTGTGTCTTTTATTGTTGTTTTTGTTTGGGGGGAGACAGCTAATTCCTCCTATGTGTTGCTTTTTCTTCTCTCATATAGCCACTAATGACTACTTACTTTTCTTGATAGTTTCAGTGTTTACACTTACAGATGACCTTACTGTCAATATCTCTGTCAAGTACATTTCCTCAACACCTGTTATAAAATGCTACAGGCTTCCATGCACATGTAACACCATATTGGAATGATCCAGTTCATTTGACATAATGCAAATAGGTAGAGTACATGTTGCCTAACATATTTAAGCAGCATTATATTTTGATCAAGGGAGACTTTGGGAAGATTTTGGATGGCATCACATATAAAGATTATTTCAGAATGCTTAGTATTGAAACTAATCGACCAAAGAAATGCTATTAAAACAAACAAACAAACAAACAAACAAAAATCACATGCCCTTCTTGGTTAAAGATAATCCTGACACATATGATAAAAGTTGTATAACTAAATTAGAGTTTTCACATAATCATCACATATAATTTCTACAGGCAAAAATTGGGTAGGCATATTATTTTAAAAACATGGATATTTATTTCACTCTTTTTAAAATAGATTTTTATTCATAAATTTTCTTTAAAAAATTAAAATGGGCAAAAGGAAAACATTTTGTTTGAAATTTTCATCTTTGAAGCATGCCCTGTGTATATAGGAACTGTGAAGCACTTAGCAGGAGAGTAAGGAGCTGATTAAAAGTTCTTGCAGCCATTGACTTCTCACACTGTTAGTGTGGAACAAAGTCCACTTAATATAGAGTAGAAAGAAAATTCACATTAATAAAGAACTTCATTCATTCAATGAAAATGTTTTATGTGCCCACTACATGCCATATCTTTGTGTTTGGTCTTGTTGATTAACAAACTAAGACCCAATTTCTCTCTTCAAAGAATTTTTATTATACACACAGACATACATACTATCTAGCAAAGATTTTCTCCCAGTTTGGGCAGGCAGTGGGAACCTGAATAAGGACACAGAGATTTTGAGAGGGAAAATTTAAAAACAAAACAACAACACTGCAAAAGATTTTTTTTTTTTTTACCTTTTAGCACAGTAAGCACGATCCATTTTTCTTAACAACAAGGGGAACCCAGGAGAGAGGCGTGATGCTCAGGTGCATAGAAACAAATGCAGAGACCAAGAGCCCATCCAGGCAGGTTCTGAGAATCAGAAATGCAGGTATATGAATGTCTATATCATTGCAAGTTGCAAGTCACTCACATAAGTACTTATTTCAATATTACTTTCAGATACACACTGATGCTAATTATCACCATCCTTAATAAAGACCATGTGACAAACACATGCTTCCCCATAAATGTTATGTTTCCTGAGTGTAAAGCCATAACTCTTTTACTTCTGTATAAAATGGTAATATATGGATCCCACTTTGGTATAGTGTTTGCTTTGTATATAACTAGATTTATTTTATTTTATTTATTGTATTCATCTTCTTCCTGGAATAGCCTAACTTTCACTTGTATTACTAAAATGTAAGCCTTCCATTTGTAATATGTTGTTTCAATTGTTTATTAAAATATAAAATTTAAAAGTGTGCTGCATATAATTTTATTAAGATTTTCAGCTATAAAATGCATTGCTTAAATTATAGTTTTTTTATACCAGGAACTTAGTATTTATTTTTTATTTACAGAGGTCTACCCAAGGAGATGGTCAATACATGTCATTTATCTAATTATTTTATAATAAATGTGTCTTGCCATCAAGTACTTATCATAAAAGGAAAACTAGCATCTACTGGAAATACATAGCACCACTGTAATATGATATGCTCCCAATCATGGTTAGTTGTTTTTTTGTTGTTGTTTAGTCTTTGAGACTTAACAAAAATGCAGGCATGGCTATAATACACAGCAAATGACAATTTGAGTAGGAAGGAACATAAGTAATATTAGATTCATAAGCTGTGCTGCTATCATTGTTTATACACAGGGCTTAGACTTGATTAGGTGGCAGGGATAATGCAAATGGCATAACAAATCTCTATTAATTGGGAAAGATTTCTCAAAGGATGTAAATTTTAAATCCCCTTCCACAGGAGTGGGGGAAGAATGTTGAAGAAGAGACTCTTCCAGGTATGGTAGCTTGTTTCCATAAAGAAGTAAGAAAAGTTAGGTATTTTAATGAGGAAATGCACTTTGGGAATTTAATGGGAGACCATGAAGCTTATAAGCAACACTAGAGGCCCGATGCACAAAATTTGTGCAAGAGTAGGCCTTCCTTCCCCCAGCTGCTGGCACCGGCTTCCCTCTGGCACCCAGGACCCAGGCTTCCCTCACAGCCCAGGTTTCATCTGAAAGGTTGTCTGGAAGAATGTCTGGAAAGACGTCCGGTCTAATTAGCATTAGCATAATACACTTTTATTATTATAGATTACTGTGTATATGCTGGGACCAGAGATGAAATAATTGATTAGGGTTTGGGATGGAATGTGGGTGGCTGTTTTGATGACAGCATATTTAAGGGAAGTAACTTGAGATGGAAAGTCCAGTGAAATGATGATAAAATGGGCAAGGGCTGGGGTAATGATCATGGTGCAGCTGCTGATAATACATACATACATACATGATTTCTATATATGTGGATCTCAGTCTTTACAATTCTTCCACTTTTTTTGCTTTTAATTTTCACAAAATCTTATGTTTAAAGCAATTATTAAGACTCTTTAAAAGATAAATAAATAGGAAATTACTTATGTCACAATTCAGAGCTATGTAATGGAGAATGGAACTGAATCCAGATTTTCTGATATTTGATCAAAGGCTCTGTTTGGAGAGAAAATAGCTATGCTTGCTAATGAAGCAGCTGGGTAAGATGATTTTTCTAAGGTTGGCAATTCATTTATTTCTGTATAATGTGATTATCAGCCACAGAATGTCTTGCTGTCTTTTAGGCTTCTTATTCTTCTAATTTTTCTGTTGAGAAATCTGACTAGAAGAAAAGCAGGGATATTTTAATTATCCTCTTGAAGAAAAAACTTGGGACATTAATCAAATTTTGTACTTCATGAAGTTGTTTTTGCCTGTTGGTATAGGGTCTATTGCAAATATATATGTTGTGCGTGTTTTCACCAAGGAAAACCTCCTCAACAAAATAATGACAACCTGATTGCGTTAAGCATTGATGTCAGTGGGAAATTTGTACAAGTGAAGACTGTTGAATCAGACCAAGCTCTTGAGTACTGATACTAAAATTAGATATTTTAACTCACGAAAAACACAACAATACTGATGGTTCCAGAATCTTAAATATATTACCATTTCAAGTAAAATAATGAGGTATGCCTTGAATTGTAATTAAATATATGGCCACTTGAGATTGTCTATATGCAACTGCATTGGACATAAGAGAGGAGGGATTGTCATAGAAAATATGCTAACCAACAGTTCCTTCACAGAACACTTATATTTTTGTTCATTTTATCATCAGAATAACTGATAACTATGCTTTTAGACCCCTCTATTCAAGAGGATGATGATGTTCTTACTGATTAGGAGGGTTGCATAGAGGAGGTTAGTTATTGTCTATTCTGAGGGTGAGCTATGCCAGCCTTGAAATACTCAGTGTAGTGAGAACAGTACATGGTTATGGGCTCATTCTAATGGTATGCAGTTCCATTTCTCATTTTGCGCTGATAGTTAAACCATTAAAGAAACAGTTCACAAACACCAAATTAAAAGAAGTTGACTTGGATCTACAGTGCATATAAACCATTTTGGTTTCCAACCTCAGTCCATTCAAATGGCTAAGAATCAAGTTTAATTTGATAATTGGTAGAAGAAGTGCATATTTAGGGATATCTCCCACTACGTAGACCTTTAGTTCAGTAAATATCATCTGCACATTCTGGCAGACACTACCAGTAGTGTTGCCCAAATGAGAAAAATCCCCCTCGTCAGGCACACATTTACTAAATTATCTTGTGAATCCACCTTAAGAAGTCTAAAATAAGGCTGACTTTTTGTGCTGAGAAATAGAAAATGAACTAGTTATTAAGCATGGAATGACCAAAAGTATTGGAAAAGCATTTCTTACAAACCCAGAATTTAATAAGGCGTATTGTTCATTATAAAAGATCATTGTTCTGACTTTTACTAAGTTGTGTAAGCGTGAGGACACTTGTGTTCACAATTACAGCCCTTCTGTTGTCCACCATGAATTTAATTTTATGATACTCTTAATGAACTTTGTTTTTAATCATGAAGTAATCCGTTAATAATTTATATTTCAGTTCATTAAACCCTAAATCTCACGATTTGCTGATTATAGAAGAAACATTTAGTAGAAAGAGAACATTCATAAATGGAATCAAAGCTGAACAAAGGAAAAACTTAAATGATATAAATGATAGCCTTTTTAAAATTCTGAAATAGTTTTCTCAATATTGTTTAAAAATTGTTCTGTAATGACTCAGAGATGCTTGCCTATTCTTATGCACAATCAAAGCATATCAACGTATGAGCTACAGATGATTTTTCAAGTTATTTTTTTTCTTCTAGACATTTAACAAACCTGGTCAAAAATAAGTTTGGGGGAAGAGTATTTTTCTAGTTGTTGATTTAGATTATATCTGAGGAAGCAAAGAGTAATTTATAAGTTTAATTTACTAAAAGCATATGAATTGAATATGCTGGGGTTCAGTATTGATATTGTGATGTTTAATTCCAGCTGTATCTGTTTTTGTGAATGGGGATTTAAAAAGGCAGATTTGCTTACATCCTTTCTTGCTGACACTGAGGTCGTTGCTTTATGGGTTTGCTTTCATTTGCTTATCTACAGTCATTTATATTTTTGGCTACTGTTGCAAAAAAATCAGATGCCCTGGATCAAAACAAATATTCTTATAATGCAATTGCAGCACCAGACAAAAGCTACTGTATATGAAAAGAAGAACAAGAAGAGTAATATGGTCAGTTTCATCATAAAACATAACCAATAACATTATGATATTTAACACGGAGAAGACATTTCACACACAGTGCTTTGTTACCACATAAAAATGCCTCTGAGTGGTCATTCCTTGCACAAGATCTTTATAAAAGAAACAATATATTGCCTTACCTGTAACTGTAAAAATTACTAAACCATTTAAAAAAAGTCTAGTAATTCCTTCAAAGTAAATTTTCCACAACTTGGTATAGTGCTAATCGTAAGCATGTTATACAGTAAGTTAGCCCGAAGCGAAGTTAAGCAAGCAGATTAGGGCTGTAATATAGTATCAAGACTCATAAATCAAGCGTGCTTGCAGATTTGCTTTCACTTACTGCTCCTTCTTACAGTTCAGACAAGTCATAATTACACATCAGTAGGCATTGTGAGCAGAGGAATGAGCTACAACATAACGCACAATAAACCCTGTCATATAAAAGCAAACTGGATAAAATAACAGAAGCAATACTCCATTTTACAACATCACACTAAAGAATTACACTGCACCGTTGTGTATTATTCTGATCAATCATGAATCCATCCACAATTGACAGCTCAGTGGGTTAAAATTTGCCATTGAAGAATAGTTTCCAGGTTTTTTTTTTATTTTCTTGTTTGATTATACGCATTAAGCACAAGACTGTGCGTGATTCTGAAAAGCCACAGGTACATAATATAACACTGCCCTGCACACATTGCAATTAAATAAATTCTGCTAATGCTCTTTTAAAGCTTTCTTTTATTAGACATGCTTAAAATAATTCATACTGGATAAACTGTAAGTGGTTCTTTATTCATGTTTTATTAGTATTATAATTTTGAGTAATTACTCAGGTACTCTTGTTACCTTAGACCAAAGAGATGTTGACTCTGAAGTCTTTCCTGATATTTTCAGGCTTAGAGGATATTACCACCAAGCTCAAAGGACCCTCCTTTGTCACTGGGTTTGAGCCGAACATTGAAAATGGGATTTAATGAAACATGAGCAAATATTGGTTGTTTCAACTGTAATAAAACATTTAAAAGAACTAATAAAGGTAAGGTAATTGCTGAATGCTAATCGAAAATTGCTACTACCAGTTATATTTTATAGTTGGAACTCAGCAGGTGGTAGGGGGATATATTTTTCACATTATTCATCAAATATAATTTTGAGAGGCACCAAGGTGTTTTTACCTACTCCGCATTCATAAGAATTTAATTATGGTTAATATGTTAATGATATAGGAAATACAGAGGAAATAATTTTAGAGCCAGAGAGTAAATTATCTGCCACACTGGAATTTCCTTCCAGATGTTACTGGGTCTACATTTAACTATTACTTATGTGTACATAAATGAGATCCTATTGAGAAATGAGGAGTTCACACACTACCTTTGTTTTAATTACTTATTTTATTTTATTTATCTCCATAGGATATTGTTCTGTGGCTACTGGGATTTAGAGAGAAACAAAGAAATAGATGATTGGAGAGAGATCAGCAGAACTGAAAAGGTAATTTAAGCATATTTTATGCAAATACCAGTGACCTTGGAACCAGAAAGCCTGAGTTGAGACTTAAGTAGACCTAGATTCCACTATGTCCTAACAAGTCAGAGCCATATTTTCTAAATATATTTTATTGATTTCAGAGAGGAAGGGAGAGGGAGAGAGAGAGATAGAAACATCAATGATGAGAAAGAATCATTGATTGGCTGCCTCCTGCATGCCCCCTACTGGGGATCAAGCTTGCAACCCAGACAATGTTCCCTTGACCAGAATCAAACCTGGGACCCCTCAGTCTGCAGGCTGATACTCTATCCACTATTTTGAGCCAAAGCAGTTAGGGCCAGATCCATATTATTGATGACCATTCACAAAACCAAACACTGTGTTTCAAGCATAGTTTTGATTTTATCCAGAAAAAATTCTCTTATACCCTTTTGCTCCCAGAAGATTCTGTGCTAATCTCTCATATAGCAATTGCCTGTTTACCTGTTTTCTTCTGAAGTCAAGAACTGAGTTTCAAAGGGGAAAATTAGAGACATCTTTAATACTGTCAACAATAAAATAAAATTTAAAAAACTAAAAATAAATAAAAGAACTGAGTTTCATTTAACATTTTATACCCATGATTGAATGATAGAGTTGATTGGAACAAAGTTAAACCTCAAATTTTTGTTGTCTTGGCTCAATAATAATGTTATTCATTGTTTTATGAGTTTACTTTTATTTATTCATCATCTACTGTTTATTTGTTTGCATCATCTTGTTTTTATTCAAAAGTTCTGAAAATCATACATAACTGTCCAAAAGACAATTAACTTTTTCTTTTTTTTTTCAGTATGGAAGGATGGGTGCTCTTTGAGTTCCATAGCTGAAGACTGTAATGAATTTCATAGGATTCTCCCAAAATAATTTTATACACACTTGGCCTGTTTTCCTGAAAACATGAACATTATTGTGCTTTTCCAAGCCCAGATAATATTTAATTGAGTTTAGATAAACTAGTCCATTTAGACAGCATCAGTCTATTATGTGGGAATAAGGGTGAAAACATTGATATCTTGGTACTGTGCCCAAATTAAAACATTTGGTTGATCAAGTATTTAACAGCTTATCTCTTGGTTTGTTAGTGTTGAATGTGACCTGAAGGGAATGTGGAATACACCAGTAGAACACAGAGCAGACCTAGATTTAAAGAGGCAGAAGCCTCCAGATAATGCTCAAGAGGAATTTTTAATTGTGTATAATTAAAATGTTTTGTACACCTAACATTTCATTTTAGCAAATAATTTTCACCTCTTTTCCATTTTGAAACTTTTATGATAACACCGTCTAAGACAATAAATGCTAGACAATACTCCCTAGGAAATGGTAATTTTGTTATATATATTTTTCTCTGATTAGTTATGCTAGTGAAATTCATAAAAAGTTAGCCAAAAATTGAAAAACAAACAAGGAAGTCTTTATTAGGTCTTATTAGAGGCCCAGTGGACGAAATTCATGCACAGATAGGGTCCCTAGGCCTGGCCGGCGATCAGAGCCAATCTGTAGGGTGACCGGCAGGGCGATCGGGGGACCCCGCTGGCACCCGCCCTGGTTGGCCTGGGGCCTGTGGTCTGGGGGCAGCTCCTGCAGTGAACATCTGCCCTTGGTGGTCAGTGTGCATCATAGCAACTGGTCATTCCACCGGTTGTTGTGCCATTCAGTCTATTTGCATATTTGGCTTTTATTAGATAGGATTATCTACAAACCAGGCAAACAACACTTAAATAATCAAGAAGCCTCCATCTCTCCTCATATGCAAGCCCACAGTTAATTTATTAGAAATATTACTTAATACCAAGATCACAGGTTAGGTTCTGAGCTGTTTGACTCTTCTTCATTAAAGTGTAGATTAAGTCAATGATATATGAATAGGCTACTTAAAAATGACAATGGATCAAGTAGTAAGGAAACAAAGATTATGAAGATCTAAAAAGTCAAAAATGCAGAAACTGAGTAAAACAGGATTTGAAACTCTTCAAGCGAAGAGGTGGCAGAGGGTAATTTTTTGTTTAACTTAAAATTCTGCTAACATCAGGAAGATTTAGTATAAAAAGTCTTATATGAGACATCTGTTAACTTGGTCAGCCAAACTGGAAAGAAAGACTCTTTAAAATTTCTAAATAGTCATCACTTTTCAATGGCTATCTATGTGGACAACAAAAATGTATGAAATACAAATACAGTTGAACTTTAACTCTATGAAAAAGACATATTGGCAATAGAAAAAATGACTGTTGGAATATATAGATACTGAAATAATGAGTAATTCATAGTTGATTTGCAGTTCGGAGATTCTATAAGTATACACAGCCGTACAGCTTAAAAGGCTTTTTCATTCTCATTTATTTTCTTATAAAGTGTTATTATCTAGCCTGTTTAAATAGCAACTATGCAAATTTCTCATGCTTTATAAATGTTTCACTAAAGAATTCTCAAGCAATCAATTAATTCTTTTTTCTTCCTGATTGTCAGCAGATGAGTATCTTGTAAGAATGGTTTCTTTTTCTTTTTTTTAAGTTTGATTTCTGTAGAACTCTAAATGCATTTCCAGTAGAAATATTTTGGAAAGAGTGGAAATAGTGGATTATATAAAAGGAATTGTTTTGTTTCTGGGGAAGGTTAACTCTTTCTTTTTTCTACCTCCTTTCTTTTTCATAGCTGAAATCCAGAGAAGAGAAAAAACAGGATAACAACTGTGGTGGGAAAACTTGGTTTCGCAAGAATTATTTAGTATGTATTGAATATACATAGTAGGCTTTTGACGTTATACTCGTCTCAAACTGCCTTCAACTTCTATTAATATAAATATCTGTAGGTGCAGAAGACTGGAATTAAATATTTAAAATGTAGAATCTAAATTTTAGGAGGAATATTTGAGAGTTAAAATTTATATGTGACATTTATAGCTATGAGCCTGAAACTCTTCTGGCCTCCCCTTGACGAATCTCTGAAAATCTGCCCCACTGTAAACGTGAGCGAGCACTCAGCAAGTGGCAGCTAGACTTGACATATACCGGGACAACTGCTGAGTGGCCTCATATGCAGCATGGGCCTAGCACTGCATTTGAATTTCTGGTGAACGCCACTTGCTCCAGTCTGGTGATGCACTGAGAACCTACTTCATGCAACTTGAGTACTTCTAGAGGCTCTTTTATTATTATTATTTTTATGTTGTTTTTATTTTTTTTGTTAATGCTCACCTGCAGATATTTTTCCATTGGTTTTTAGAGAAAATGGAAGGGAGAGGGAGATTAGAGATAGAGATAGAGATAGAGATAGAGATAGAGATAGAGATAGAGATAGAGATAGAGATGAGATAGAGATAGAGATAGAGATAGAGATAGAGATAGAGATAGAGATAGAGATAGAGATAGAGATGAGATAGAGATAGAGATAGAGATAGAGATAGAGATGAGATAGAGATAGAGATAGAGATAGAGATAGAGATAGATAGAGATGATGGAGAGATAGAGATAGAGATAGAGATAGAGATAGCTAGATAGATGATGATAGATAGATAAGAGATAGATGATAGATGATAGATAGATAGATAGATAGATAGATAGATAGATAGATGATAGATAGATAGATAGATAGATAGATAGATAGATAGGGACATCGATTGGTTGCCACCTGCTTGGGCAACCTAAGTATGTGCCCTTGACCAAAATCTAACGTGGCTGGTCCCAGGGATGATACTCTATTCACTGAGCCAAAAAGCTAGGGTCTGCCAGAGGCTCTTTAAGTGACTGAGTTTAACATGCAGCTGATAGGGGGAAGCAGGCAGAGGCAAAGCTTGGGGTTCCTTGGGGCTTTTGATGACCTACCCTGGGCTCAGTGCTGGGAAAAGTCAGCCTTGGTGCATGACTTAGTCTTTCTCACACATAACCAGGCCCAGAACTATGGATCATTTTGTGGTGCCAAATAGGTTGGCCAAGGCCAGTCACAGGCAGCATATGATATTGGCCTGCACCAGAGTCTCTCTCAAGAGCCCCAAGAACAAATACACCCAGTAGTCAGCTTCAGACAACATCAGAGCAGGATTCAATTAGCTTTGCATGTGCATATCCAAAGGTAGATCTTGTCAGGCACCAGTCAACAAATTAGGCAATCTGGACAAAATGGATAAATTCATAGAAACATACACTCTTCAAAAACTGAATCAGGAAAAATCAGAAAATCTGAATAGATACATTACAACTAATGAAATTGAAACAGTAATTAAAAAAAACAAAAACAACTCTCAACAAGTAAAAGTCCTGGAGCAATGGTTTCATAGGTGAATTTTACCAAACACTCAAAGAAGAAGAAACCCTTATTCTTCTCAAACTATTCCAAAAAATTCAAGAGGATGACAGGCTCTCAAGTCCAGCATTATCTTAATTCCAAAACCAGATAAAGACACTACAAATACACTAAAGACAGACAAAGACATTAAAAAGAAAATCATAGGCCAATGTCTCTGATGAACATAGATTCTAAAATCCTCAACAAAATATTAGCAAATTGGATCCAGCAAAACATTTAAAAGATCATAAATCATGTTCAAGTTGGATTTAATCCAATCATGCAAAGATGGTACAATACTTGCAAATAATGATACAACACACACAAAAAATGAAGTATAAAATTATATGATCAAATTAACAGAAGCAGGAAAAATGTTTAATAAAACTAGCACCTATATATGATAAAATTTCTCAGAAAAATGGGAATAGAGGGAACGTACTTCATCATAATAAAGGCCATATTTACAAACCCACAGCCAACATCATACTCAATGGAAAAAAACTACATATGTTTCATTTAAGATTAGGAACAAGACAGGGACATCCACTTTCACCAGTGTTATTCACCATAGTACTAGAAGTCCTAGCCACTGCAATCAGAAAAGAATCCTATCTAATAAAAGAGAAAAATGGTAATTGGCGTACGACGATACCCTTTTCATTGGCTAATCAGGGCTATATGCAAATTAACTGCCAACTATGATTGGCAGTTAACTGCCAACTAAGATTGGCAGTTAACTGCCAACAAGATGGCGGTTAATTTGCATATGTAGGCACAATGCAGGGAGGCGAAAGGGAAAGCAGGAAGAAGCCCCCTGCCACTGACAGTGATCAGAAACCCAGGGGGGAGCTAAGAGCTGGGGGGCAGGGCAAAGGCGGCCCTGGGGCCGCCTTTGCCCTGCCCCCCAGCCATGATCAGAGAATCAGGCGCCTTTGCCGCCCTGGCCAGTGATAGCAGGAAGTAGGGGTGGAGCCAGCGATGGGAGCTGGGCATGGTCGAAGCTGGCAGTCCCAGGAGCTAGGGGTCCCTTGCCTGGGCCTAAAGCGAAGCCCACGATCGCGGGGCCGCTGCAGCTGCGGGTCCCCGCTGCCCCGGCCGGACGCCTAGGCCAGAGGCATTAGGCCTGGGCAGGGGCGGAGCCTGCAACCGCGGGGAGCTGGGGGTCCCCTGCCCAGGCCTGACACCTCTGCCAGAGGCCTCAGGCCTGGTCAAGGGGCAGATCCGGTGATTGGTGATCGGAGGGTGATGAGGGTCAACTCCTCTGGCCGAGGCATCAGGCCTGGGTGGGGGGCGGAGCCGGGGATTGGGGGGATATGATGGTCCCCTTGCCCAGGCCTGAAGCCTGGGTCAGAGGCGTCAGGCTTGGGCGGGGGGTGGAGCAAGCGATCAGAGGGGGATTGGGGTCCCCTGCCCAGGCATGATTCCTGGGCCAGAGGCCTCAGGCCTGGGTGGGGGCCAGAGCCAGTGATCAGGGGGAGATGGGGGTCCCCTGTCCAAGCCTGACACCTCTGGCGGAGGCGTCAGGCCTGGGCAAGGGGCCAATCAGGCGATCGGAGGGTGATGGGGGTCTATGCCTCTGGCGGAGGCGTCAGGCCTGGGCAAGGGGCCGATCAGGCGATCGGAGGGTGATGGGGGTCTATGCCTCTGTCAGAGGCGTCAGGCCTGGGCAAGGGGCCGATCCTGCGAATGGAGGGTGATGGGGGTCAACGCCTGAGGGCTCCCAGTATGTGAGAGGGGGCAGGCTGGGCTGAGGGACACTCCCCTCCCCACACACACCCAGTGCACGAATTTCGTGCACCGGGCCCCTAGTAATAAATAAAAGGCATACAAGTTGGAAAGAATTAAGTAAAACTGACATTATTTGCAGATGACATGATACTGTATATAAAGAACCCTATACGTTTTGGAAATCAACCTCTTATCGGTTGTATTATTGGCAAATATGTTCTCCCATGCAGTGGACTCTCTTGTCACTTTGCTGATGGTTTCTTTTGCTGTGCAGAAGACAATTCACCAAAGTGGACATACAAAGGGACATATAAAAAATGCTCAAAGTCACTAATCATCTGGGAAATGCAAATCAAAACAACAATGAGATATCACCTCACAACTATCAGAATGGCTACTATCAACAAATCAACAAATGACAAGTGTTGGCGAGGATGTGGAGAAAAAGGAATCCTCGTGCACTGCTGGTGGGAATGCAGACTGGTGCAGCCACTGTGGAAAACAGTATGGAATTTCCTCAAAAACTAAACATGGAATTCCCATTTGATTCCACTTCTAGTAGTATATCCTAAGAAGCCAGAAACACCAATCAGAAAGAATATATACACCCCTATGTTCATAGCAGCAAACTTAAAATAGCTAAGAGTTGGACAGCCCAAGTGCCCATCAGCAGATGAGAGGATTAAAAAGCAGTGGTACATTTACACAATGGGATACTATGCAGCTGTAGAAAAGAAAAAATTCTTACCATTTGCAACAGCATGTATAGACCTGGAGAGTGTTATGCTAAGTGAAATAAGCCAGTCAGAGAAAGATCAGTATCCCGTGATCTCATTCATATATGGAACAAAATAAACTGATGAACAAAATGGATCCAGAGACATAGAAGCATGGAAGAGACTATCAAACCTCAGAGGGAAGGCGGGAGGGTGGGTGGGTGGGAAAAGATCAACCAAAGAACTTGTATGCATATATGCATAACCCATTGGTACAGACAATAGGGTGGTGAAGGCCTGTAAGATATGCTATGTAAAATAAGCCAGTCAGAGAAAGACAAGTACCATAAGATTTCACTTATTTGTGGATTCTAATGAACAAAAAAGACAAATAAATAGAAACAGACTCATAAATACAGAGAACAGATTGACAACTGTCAGAGGTGGAGGGGAAGCACTGGGTGAAAAAGGTGAAGGGATTAAGCAAAGAAAAAGAAAAAGAAAAAAAAAGCTCATAGACACCGGCAACAGTGTGGTGTTTACCAGAGGGAAGGAGGAGGTAGAAGAGGATAAAGGTATGATAAATGGTAATGGAAGGAGACTTGACTTTAGATGGTGAACACAGAATATGATATACAAATAACGTGTTATAGAATTGTACACCTGAAACCTATATAATTTTATTAACCAATGTCACACCAATAAATTCAATAAAAAGTTTTGAAAAAAGTGATGGTTCTAAATGAGGCCTTTAAAGGAGGAAGTGAGTAAAGGTCTAAAGAGACTAGTGCTGTGGCATCCAGCAATATGAGCTTGGGAAAGGAACACAAAGTACTAAGAGAATCTGAAAAGAAGCAAATAGTGAGATGGTGGAGAGGGGAGGGCGGGGCATCCAGAAAGTGGGAATCCTGGAAGATGAGTGAGCAAAGTGCTTCTAACTAAAGCATGATAGACACTGAGAACTAGGAACCAGCAATGTGGACATAATAGCTGACCTTGACAAAGCAGTGTTTGTGGTAGTTCTAATTAAACACTTTATTCAAGTGGGCTTTGGATAAAATGAGAATGAGAAATTTAGTGACGGCACAACTGAACAACACTCATGAGACATTTCCTCTAAAGGACAGCAGAGTGCTAGAGCAGTAATGGAAAAAATAGAGTTTAGAGAGAGATTAAGATGGAATAAATAATAGTATTTTATATAGTGGTGGGTGTATGTAGAGAGAGAAAAGCTGATGTTTGTAGGAAAGAACTGATGGTATGATATACTGGAGTAAAAGAGGGTTGGGCCTAGTATACAAATGGAAATGTTGGCTTTAGATGGGGACACTGGCTACCTATGTCTGTGTCTGTGTCTATGTCTATGTCTGTGTCTATGTCTGTGTCTATGTCTGTGTCTATGTCTGTGTCTGTGTCTATGTCTATGTCTGTGTCTATGTCTGTGTCTATGTCTGTGTCTATGTCTGTGTCTGTGTCTATGTCTGTGTCTGTGTCTATGTCTGTGTCTGTGTCTATGTCTAAGTCTATCTATATCTGTATGGCTCTTCCTATTCACACATGATCATCTATAACACACATATATTATTAGCAATGGATTATATGGTTTCAGTTGTAAGCCAGGTAGGTGTGGTATTTGGAGTTTGTGAAAATTTCCTTAAAGTTTTTCCTGCAATGAGAAGCCTGGCAATCAGCTGAGTGTGGGATTGTGGGAAGGTGTTGGGGTTATGAATAGCGAGAAGGACGTAGTAATCTAGGAAAGTGATATGAGAAAAGCAAAGCATGTTTGTCTGACAACATTAAGGCTCTCGTGTATGAATTTAAAGCGAGAACGAGTAGCAGGTTGTATGATTTTGCCCTGTCATGGGTAGGCCTGGAGCAGGGAGAGTGTTGAGTTGACCCACCGTTGTGGTTCACCAGCATACAATAAAGCAGAAAGAGACTCAAGGATGAAAGCAAGGGAGGAATTACTCTGATTAGCCTTGGGAAATCAAGCTAGTAAGGAGTGGTGTGATCGCTTACTACATCTTCCTAAGTGGTATCGTTGGTGTCTTTCACCCATTCCTCTCTCTCCTCTAGGCTTCCCCAAGTTATCTGTACTACAACATAGTGTAGATCTGCTCATCTCTCTCTCTCTCTCTCTCTCTCTCTCTCTCTCTCTCTCTCTCTCTCTCTCACCTTCAAAGTCTACCCATTGTGCTTAGGAGAAAGTGTAAATATCTAGCATGACCTTAAACTCCAGCTTCAGCTTGCACATCACTTCCCTTTGCCTGGTTTATTCTCCTCCGTAACCAATTATGACATGTTTTTTCAAACATGTTCTTTTGACATATTGTTCTCTTTCTTTGAAGAGTCTTTCTCTTAAGCTTCTAGCTTCTATTCATCCTAAAACACACACACACACACACACACACACACACACACACACACAATAAACAAAGATAATTCACTACTTTGTAAAACTTTTCTCATATTTTCTCAGGGCTCAGATCATCCTTCCTTTATTTCCATTGCACCTGGTTAACATCTTTTAAGACACTTATTTTGTATTGTAATCAACTATCATCATGTCCGAGTCCCTAGAAATAGAACTTTTAAAACTATGAAATGGATACTATTAAAATTTTCATTCCTGTGACTCAAATATTTTTTGGCTTATAATTCTCAGTAGGAATTTTTATGAGTGGATACATGAACAAACAAACCAACTGAGAGGCAACATAGGGTGGTGCTGAATGTCCTTATATCTTCAGTAGAAAATGGAGGAGTTTGAATTTAGTGTGATAGATTGGAGTCTTAATCCAAAGAAAAGAAAATATAAACAAAATATCAAAAGCATGAAAGTTCTATTTGGGTGCCATAATATCTAAGAAGAAAAAGGGGGAAGTGTCACTTCTAAAGGTAACTAAATCACACCTGGGAAGTTAGTGGAGAATTAAATCTCTGGCAGCGTCCTTGTAGCTATTACCACTTTAAGTTGCTATTACACCCTCATGCAATGAGACCTGTGAATTTTCCAAGGTTGTCTTAACATCTAGACACCATGTCCTTGAGGACCTATGCAGCTTTTTGTCTAGTCAGCTAGCAACACTCACATGTTTTTTTGTTTGTTTGTTTTTACTATAGTGCCTCCCATCCACTGTTCCTCAGTTTCTCTCCAGAAAAATGGTAGTGATGATTTCTGTTCTACTACAATAGTTGGAGAATATTAGTAAGACCATGGATATGAATGTCTTGAAAAATCCTAGATAAATACAAGACATTATTAATGGTCTGAAATGAGATAGTATATCTGAAATATTAGTTGTTTTGTGAGACATGGAAGTTAGGCATGCACTGGCTTTATTTCCTTTATACGTGATTACTAATTTAATGGGAAGAGTAAATATTTATGTCAAATATTTTACTTTAGTCCAAAAAAATGCACCCAGGGGGGAAATGAATAATTTTAAGATATTGAATAACTCTGGAAAATCTGGTAGCAGCACTAATGATTGGAATGTTCCCACGATGTCAGTCATGGTTTTTATTTTTTATGGCATACGAACCAGTGAGCTAACAACAAATTGAAAGCTTTCCTTAAATAAGGGAGAGTGTAAGCTTTGAAAAAAAAATAGGTTACTACATATAAATGAAATAACCTAAGCAAAACCTAAACCAGAAAGAAAGTCAGGGAAGGGAGGTGCAGAGGGGATAAAATGATGTTTTCAAAAGCTGGAGAATTGAAAGGAAAAGAGGTTGAGACAAATGAGCTAAATTACCCAAGCAAAACCGTTCAGTGCTCTAGGCCTACAAAGTCTTGGAGAAAATATAGTCATCTGAAACACACCACTCTGCCTGTGATTCCGTTACTAGTCGTCATTAGGAAGTTATGTGTGGTAACTGCAGGCTAAACTTTCTTATGCTAGTTGAAAGAGCACTGACCCACTATAGTTTTGAACCTATAGTCTAGTTGTTTAAGGACTTGTCACTATGGCTGGGCATATATTTGAGTAAAATCCATGATTATGTCCCTGGAATGTAGCATTTTCAATCTACAGTCTTTTATTTAGTCTTTGATATGGCAATACATCTGAAAATAGTAGGAGGCAAAGCAAGGAAAAGGGAATAATGGTATTTTTTTCTGAACTAATAAAACATTTATTATGTATTAAGGAGAGACACAGAGCAAGCAAAATATTTAAAGGAATTGGTTCTCCTTAGGAAATTAGGTTTAGAGGGAGTTATAAAAGAAAATATTTAAGCTCAAAATCAAAGACACAGGGTTTTTAAAATACATTTATTTTCCTGCATAAAATCTTAAGAGAATTTGATGTCATTTGATGTAAGGGGAGGAGAACCTGTAAGCAGAAGGGGTTTCCAATTACAAAACATGGAACTTCTGCTAGACCCTATGCTGTAACTCTATCTTATAAATGAGATTGCCTCAAAACAAAATTTACCAGATATGGCCACAGCAAGGGCACATTTGTTAACCACGGTGTCTCAAAATACATTGAATTCATTACAAACATTTAAAATTGAGAGATTTCACATTTTAAAAAAAAATTTGAAAATTCCAGAAGAAAAAAAAAAAAGAGCTGGCATCAGCAAACACATTGTTTCTTGGAAGTAAGTAAATGAGTTTCATCGCAGCTGTCCTTTCAATGAGGTATTCATTCTCCTGATCCCTGGGATCTTCCTCACACTTGGTGTTATGGCAACTTCACTCATCTAAGTTTTCTGAAAAGCACCTGTTGGCCTCTGAGTTTGAAACTTTGCTCTGAATAGAGTCCTGACTACCTTTGACAAAATTTGACTTTAAATTTCATGTTGTAATGTTGAAACTTCTTTCATATAATGAGGACTCAGTGAAGCTACAAAAATAAGAGTAAAATTTTATGTATCAACCAGCGGCCTCGTGCACGAGATTGTGCACTGGGTCACTCAGCCTGGCCTGCACCCTCTCACAGTCTGGGACCCCTCAGTGGATCCCTGAGGTGATCAGGCCTAAGTTGTCAGTCAGATATCCCTCTCGCAGTCAGGGGCTCTCGCAGTCCGGGACCCTTTGCTCCTTATCACCCACCTGCAGCAGAGGTGGGAGAGGCTCCCACCACCGTCGCTGTGCTTGCCAACTGTGAGCCTGGCTTCTTGTTGAGTGGTGCTCCCCCTGTGGGAGCACACTGACCACCAGGGAGCAGCTCCTGCATTGAGCGTCTGTGGTGGTCAGTGCACATCATAACGACTGGTCATTCTGCTGTTTGGTCAATTTGCATATTATACTTTTATTATATAGGATTATGTAGGATTATAATTGGAATCACTGCTGAAAGAATGACTTAGTATTTTAATCATATCAAGAGAGTCATTTCTTAAGCAGAAATGAGAGGTTAATTCAGGTTACTTAATGTAAGACTATTTCTATTTACTAAAAGAACAAAAATAAAATCAAAGTTGAAATTAGATTAGCACTTGGCAATAAGAAAAAGGATCATTTAGACATAAGAAATAGGAAGCTATTAGAAATGGTGAGAGGAAAACAAAGAAAACATCTTAGTCAGATACGTTTTTAAAGATACCTATATCAGAATCTAGACAAAATGTTCTCAAACAAATAGCATAGATTTGAAAATAGCTCCAATACCATTTCTAAAGAAAGTAAAGCAGATTTTTAGAAATATTAAATGATCACATGTTATTTTTTTCCCATTTGAACCAGATTTCTTGGATTAAATTGCTATTTAAGTTGAATTTGATAAAGATAAAATCTATAAATGCATGCAGAATATATTCATAATACTATTGCACCTTGCGGAAAAAGTAGATGAAGTAGATAATATGATATTTTTTATTGGGCCAATAAATAAAAGGCAATTCTCAAGCCCCAAAGTCTCAAGTACATTTTCACTTAAAATGAACACACTCATGAAGCATTTTATTGCAACATTTCCTTTTGGGAATATATAGGTAAATCGCTGCAAGAATGAGTTATAAACTGTAAAGCTCCATTTAAAAATTCTTCCTGTTTCTAGCATACAGATGGACCCATTGTGACTTCTGTGTGTCATGACTAACATCTATCTTACAGAATTAAAATGAATTATAAGAGAAAGGATCAGTAAATATTCCATCCCATGAGAGAAATGATTGAACATATACTATGACAAAATTGTTGAATTAGCACTAATATTAATAAATATAATTATATGCTCATAATAGTAATTTGCATAATTATTATACAGTTATACTTTCAGTTACATAATTGTATTTCTAATAGCTAACGTTTATTGAGTACTAACCATATGCCAATAAGTACTTTAAAAGTATGAACAAATTTAATCCTTAAATACAGTCTAGGAGTTTAAAACTATTATTTGCATTCTAAAGATGAGGAAACTGAGGCACAGAGAGGTTAAGTAACTTCTTTGCTTTCACACAGCTAGGAGGTGGCAGAGTTGTTATTTGAACTTAAGCAACCTGGCTCCCGATTGATTCAATGGAAACTCTCGAGGCTGGGACAATGCCTTTTGATAATGATAAATCCATGTTCTACCTATCTCAGTGTGTGCGCCTTTGTCAAACTCCTTAACTTTTCTATATCAGAGTTTCCTCTTTCAGGTAATAAAAGCAAGTCCATAGGTTTGTAAAAATTATTAAGTTAACAGTTAGAAAGCATGTAGGCGGTATATGTGGATCTAGGTGCTCAAGAATAGGGTGTCAGTTATTGTTAATGTTATAGTTTATGAACAATGTTTAAATGATCATATGTAACCATAGTAATTAGTAGGCACCTAGTATAATAATCTACATATATAAAGAGTCAGGGGCCATCTCAACCGAACAGACAACCAAACAGACGACCGAACAGGCTGAGTGGGGGGACAAGGCCAGCAGGGAGGCTAGTGAGGGGCGACCAAACAATCGACCAGCAGGCTTTGTGGGGTGACCAGGCTGGTGGGGGGGGGGAGCAGAGGGGCAACCAGACCAGCAGACAGGGGCAAAGAGGGGTGACCAGTCTGGTGGGGTGGGGGCATTTGGAGGTGACCAGGTAGGCAGGGGGGTGTAGTTAAGGGCAACCTGGCCGGCAGAGGGGGCCAGTGAGGGGTGACCAGTCTAGCAGGAGGGAAGTTGGGGGTGACCAGGACGGTGGGGGAGGACTTGGGGGTTACCAGGCCGGCAGGGGGGCAGGAGGGGTGACCATGCTGGTGGGAGGGGCAGTTAGGGGTGACCAGGCCGGCAGGGGGGCGTAGTTGGGGGCAACCAGGTTAGCAGGGGGGCGCAGTTAGGGGCAACCAGGCTGGCAGGCAGAGGCGGTTAGGGGTGATCAGGCTGGCAAGGGGGCCAGTCGGGGCGATCAGGCAGGCAGGCAGGCACGTAGGTAAGCACCATCGGTCCCAGATTGTGAGGCGAATGTCCCCCGAGGGGTTCCAGATTGGAGAGGTTCAGGCTGGGCTGAGGGAACTCCCACACCCCCATGCACGAATTTCATGCACCGGGCCTCTAGTCTATATAATAAAAACCTAAGCAACTGTTAAGGTGGAATGACCAGAACAACCAATTGCTATGATGCCCACTGACCACCAAGGGGCAGACGCTCAACAAAGGAGCTGCTCCCTGGTGGTCAGTGTGCTCCCACAGGGGGAGTGCCACTCAGCCAGAAGCTGGGCTCATGGCTAGCAAGCACAACGGCGGTGGCGAGAACCTCTCCCGCCTCTACGGCAGCACTAAGGAGCAGCAAGCCAAGCAGTAAGGAGCAACAAGCAGGCGGGCAGTAAGGAGCAAGGGGTCCCAGACTGTGAAAGGACATAGGCCGGGCTGAGGAACGCCCCCCACCCCCCCTCAGCCCAGAGTGCACAAATCTTGTGAACTAGTCCTCTAGTAATAGAATAATAGGAGAAAGCATATGAAAAGAGTTCAACTTTCTTGTAAGGAATATAGTGGCTTGGGGTTTATTAAATTAACACATTTTTAATAATAACATCTATTTTGATTTATGTACAAAAGTTTACTCTAATACATTGCCAGGAACAAGGCAAATGAATACAGTGGGGTTTTGACTTACGAGTTTAATTCATTCCGTGACGGAGCTCGTAACTCAAATTACTCGTATGTCAAATCAAAAGTGAATGAGTGAGACATGTGATGCTGGGATGATGTTGTGGCGTTCACTGTGACGTTCGCTGCGCCAACTAGCGGTGGGGTATCTGAAGCTGGCTCCTAACCTGAATTTTAGCTATCAACTCAAAGCAAAATATCGGCCGAGAGACGTCTCGTATCTCGAAAAACTCGTTAGTCGGGACACTCGTAAGTCAAGGCCCCACTGTACCAACTTTCTGGATGATAATGTAATTATATATTTCATAAGGCAGAAAAGAACATAGTCACTGACACAATAATTACATTATTTAAGGAAATAAAGAGTTATAGAAATAATTTTTCATTTCAATGTTGTTTATGATAAATAAAAAAAACTCAAGAAGCTTAAATATCTAACATAGTGAAACACATGATAGCAAAATACTTACAATGGAATCTCACCAAAAGTGAGATTGACCTTTTGATACAAAAATGTGTGTATAATATATTACTTCAAAAAACCTCTTACAAAAATCATATATAGACACAGACACACAGAAAATACATATATATATATATATATATCATATTCACTTGTATACATAAATACAGATGTGCACACATAAGATGTTTAAATCTCACATAAGCAAATGTGTATGTATATATATATATATATATTTATAACTATAACTGTATATAGCCTTTTATTTGGCATATATTATATGTACTATACATATTTTAACTGTATGTAGCCTTTCCTTTGTAATATACATATATTCTTGTTCATATATATTGATTTAGCTATTTATGTGGGTATATGTTGTCAAATGATATAAACCATAGTTAACCATGATTATCTCAATACTAGAGGCCCGGCGCATGAAATTTGTGCACGGGAGTGGGGTGTTCCTCAGCCCAGCCTGCATCCTCTCCAATCTAGGACCCCTCAGGGGATGTCTGACTGCCGAGCATCCCTCTCACAATCCGGGACTGCTGGCTCCTAACTGCTCGCCTGCCTGCCTGCCTGATTGCCCCTAACCGCTTCTGCCTGCCAGCCTGATCACCCCCTAACTGCTCCCCTGCCTGCCTGATCGACACCTAACTGCTCCCCTGCCAGCCTGTTCATCCCCAACTGCCCTCCCCTGCTGGCCCAATCACCCCCAACTTCTCTCCCCTGCCAGCCTGATTGCCCCTAACTCTCCTACCCTGCTGGCCTAATGGCCCCCAACTTCCCTCCCCTGCTGGCCTGATTTTCCAGAACAGCCCTCACCTGCTGCAACCTGCATCCTCCATGAGAGGCAGCAGAGATGCCAGGGCCAGCCTCCTCTGCGCCGCACAGAACCATGGGACCCCCGGGGCTCACCATGCAGAGCGACTGTTGGGCCCACCTCCACTGTGCACATGGCCATCTTGTGGCGGCCATCTTGTGATGACGTTGCACGAGGGCGTGAAGCCACCTAGACTTTTATTATATAGGATGGTAGAAAAAAGTGATTATTTTTATATCTTCCTTATGCTTATCCATATCTTTGATTTTTTGCAATATGTATATGACTATATCATTAAATAAATAATGCAAATAATTTGCCTATCATGACTAAGTGACTAGCACTTTAGTTCTTTCATGTATATGATCCGTGCAATTCTGATTCAGTTTTGTGCTTGGGTGAAAATAAAAGTTAATTCTTCATTTTAAAGAACTGTTGTTCCGGCAATCATTGGGCATATTAAACTAGACTGTCAGGGATGATCCTGTGTAAGGTAACCCTGTCCCTCCAATTGGCATGCCCCTGAGAACCACCTATGGATACTGAGTTGTGATTAATTAGCATCCTTCCATAAGGTAAGATTTGAGAACCAAGAAAGGAGAGTTTAAGATGGACACAAAGTCCTAGTAATGAAGTATTAAGATCCCCCCCCCTCCCAAATTATAATGAATGGAGCTCTCTGGATTTATCTTAAATTGTTGCTGACTATTCTCCATTAACAACATATCATCTTTCTTTGCAGCGCATGTCATTCTTGCCTAGTGGGAACCCTAATTTGCTTTAAATCACCAAAGTGCTCATTATGGGGTGCTTAGTCGCTAGAGTTTGTACATAATTTTTGAAAATCAACCATAATTTTTCTGCCAGAGATGAACACTTGGATTCCACAGTACACATAATCAGAGATTTACAGAAACCCAGTGAACTCTGTTTATTATACTTGCCTGGAATCGCTACAGAAAAGGTCAGAGGTCCAACGTCTTCATGCAGAGACAGATCGTGTTCTAGCTGGTTCTGGGGAGTTAAAAAACAGTAGGTGATGCTTTAATGAATGGCTTATCATGTGAAACACACTATGTGATAATAGCAGTGTTGGTAAAGCAAGAAAGGAATCGTTTCGTCTTTTTTTTTTTTTTGTAAAGGTTTAGTTAGGTTTACATTGCTTTAGTGCTCACTGTTCCATAGGAATAGACAAAATGGTTCACTGGAAAGCCATTAAATTCTGCAGAGTCCTAAACAACTTTTATTTCGTAAACCGGAGTGGAATTTCCATGTTATTTTATTTTTATTTTATCAAAAGCTGACATTTTATAAATTTAAGTACTTGGGTTGAAACACTTTTGGTTTCTTGAATTCTGATTTTTGTTTAGTTTTTTCTGATTGAGTTGGCTGCAAGAAAAAAAAAAAAAAGAACAGAAGCCTCAGGAGGCAGGAGTTTTATTGTAAAAAACAGTCTTACAATAACAGAGAAGTTGCTGGAATGACAACAGGGATGTGCAAAGGCATGCCTTTTTTGTGTGTGAGTGCCTTTTTCCAAACGCAGCAAACCAATGAGAAAATTTAGCTTAGCAGATCCTTCTAACCTCAGCACACTCTTTTCTCATTCAGCCAGCAAAGCAAGAATTGGCTTAAAGGCTAAAGGAACAGTTGTGTACCCGTCCCTCTCAAACTTTAATGGGCATATGAATAACAGAGATTCTAAGTGGTCTGTGATTCCGCATTTCTAACAAGCTCCCATGATGGTGATGCTGCTGGTGCGTAGATCAATCTTGTGTAGCAAGGTGTGCGCAAGTGAACAAAAAATTAATAATTGAAAAGATAACTTCATAGAACAATAGATCAATAGAACAGAAAGCAATGAGAAGAGGTCTTAATATAATAAAAATTTACTAAATGATAAAGGTAGATGCTTAAATCGATGAGGAAAGAAAGATCAAGTCTTTCTTTGCTGAAAAAATTGATTAGGTCTTTGAAGCAAAGAAAATTGCATTACTGTTTCACACTGATTCCAAAGTCATGGCCAGGTGTATTGAGATATTTTGTGCCAAATTCAATGCTATAAAATAAACCAAATGATAAAACTATAAAAAAGAGGTAGAACTCTAAATGGGAAAATTGATATATTTGACAATGTACCTGAAAAGCTTTTTTGTATTAAAGTAATTAAAAGGTAAATAATAAGCTACCAGTATGAATATATTGGCAAGCGTAATAACCCTAGTAAGAAAATTATCCTTAAAAGTTTCTATCTTCTGATCCAGTAATTGGAGTTATTTTAAGAAAATATTGAGATATACATAGAGATTATTTCATATAGATATTAATCACAGCATAAATTATAGTATTAAAAAATAGGAACGACCCAGATTATATAATCAGGAATAAGCTAAAAAATCTAAACTATGAAATACTATGAAGATTCTGAGTGATGGTTTAAAGGAGTGTATGTAATTTGCATGATTTATTTTAAGTGTGAAGTTACCAAATTATAATAGATGTGTATTAATATGATACATGTAATATAATTATGCATAGTGTGGATGGCTGGCTAGATAGAGAGTAGATAGTAGATATACAGATAGATACAAGCAGATACATATCCACATGGAGAAAAAAGACATTTAAAAAATAGATTTTAGAAAATATTTTTCTCTGGTTAGTGGGATTGCAGTTGATATTTATTTTTATTCTTTACCCCCTTCTATATATCCAAATTTTCTGCAACAAAGGCATTATTTTTATAGTCATCAAAGGGACCATAGTAATTTATTTTTATGAAGAAGGTCTGTGAGTCCAGAAAGACGTATTTTTCATGCCGCAGCAGTTTTAGTGCTGACAAAACTCAGATCAGAGAAGGCCCAGTGCATCCTGTGTCCTCGTGGTCTCTTCTCTGACCCCGAAATAATGCCAAGGGGAGAGGCAGAGTCCAGATTCTTCTTCAGGTTCATTCATCAGTGATAGCCGTTACTAAGCACTTATGGTATGTCTAGCACTTTGTTAATACATCTGTTTGTAAGAATATCCTAATGCGTGAGTGTGATAGACTATACATACTTAGATAATAAAAGTTTTTCTTTTTTGTGGTTAAAAAGGTTGTTTTTTTTTATCTTTTATAACAATGTTTCCACTTCGAGATTTTTCTACTTTGCCTATCTAAAAACACAGCTCTGTTGAAGAAAATTGACAGCTTTGATTTAAAGAAGATGCAACATGTGCATATGCTATGTATAATACTCATATATCCTTTGCAAAATAATATTATTGTTCCCCATTTTACCGATTCAGCATTGAGAAGTTCAAAATTATAGAGGGAAAATCTCTGTCTAGGGCTATAACCAATATTCTTTCCTTTATTTGATATACTTAATAACCAAAGAGAAGAAAGAACAAAATGATAAAGCATCCTATACAATTGTGCGTTATGGATTTGCAACCAGGTGTTTGTCTGTTCAGCTTCTGGAGAGAGTCTGTTCTGATTTCTGAGCCTAAAGGTCCTCCGTCTGGACCATGAGTAGGGAGCAGGCATTAATTGAGTTATTTCAAGGCTGTTTTATGGCTATGGGTGTCCCCTGGGGTAAGTGCCCAATGTGTTTTGAGCGCCAGTCATTAATCAAACTTCTTGCTCACATTAGAGAACTAGTAAACAAATGGGAGCAAACTGTAAGTGAGGAGACAAATCACTATACAGCACTCTAATTATTTAAAAAGAGGTTAAAGAAGTCATGGAAAATGTTTCTTTAATGGGCCAGATTATAAAGAAACAGGTGTGAGGCAGGAGCTCAAATAGCCTGAACATATTCTTCCTTCTGTCTCCACTGCTTTTCACTGAGCAATAGGAAACTGGTTTTTTAAATGCCACTTTGGAAAAGAACCAGCAGTATTATTTGTTTTAATGTGATCAAAAAGCCATCCTTGAAAAGTGGTATTGGAAGAGTAAAAATGGGTCCAACACTGGCCTTCCTGAGACCTGACACCAAGTAGTTTTGATCAGTTCCTTCGTCACAGCCAGACTTGTGGTTGCCTCTTTTCTGCTCTGGAAATGCTGGGCTGGTCTAGACTCTACCCACCAGCTTCAGCAAGAACATATTCTATTGGTCTAGGGTGCTCTTAGCACTCTTATGTGCTTTATTTCTAGTAGAAAAACCTAAATTCTATCTAAATCTATAAATCTTCCTGCTGTTTTCACTGACTTATCACTAAGCTGTCTGAAATCTTAAACCCTTACACTTCAGTCCAACAAACTTAGACCAGGGGGACAGTTGAAACACTGATTTGAGTATATTGCACATGAAAAAGAAAAATTACCCTTTCTAAAAATGTTTTATTTCTGCAATTTTCATTTTTTAAATAATATTAAGATGTATAATTTTATTAAATTTGACTTATATTAATAGTAATGTTACATATTTATATATAAGGATATTTTCAGTCTATATAATAAGAGAGGGTTATGCTAATTAGTTCAGATATGCTAATTAGTCATGACCAGTATGCAAACTGACCATCACTTCAACACAATAATAAGAGAGGGATATGCTAATTAGCCCTGATATGCTAATTAGTCACAACCAGTATGCAAATTGACCATCACTCAAACACAAAAGATGGCCACCCCCATGTGGCCACAAGATGGCCACCACAAGATGGCTGGCAGGGGAGGGCAGTTGGGGGCAATCAGGCCTGCAGGGGAGGGAAGTTAGGGGTGACTGGGCCGGCAGGGGAGGGCAGTTGGGGGCGATCGGGCTGGCAGGCAGGCGAGCGGTTGGGAGCCAGCAGTCCTGGATTGTGAGAGGGATGTCCGACTGCCCATTTAGGCATGATCCCACAGGGCCTAAACGGGCAGTTGGACATCCCTTGAGGGGTCCCAGATTTGAGAGGGTGCAGGCTGGGCTGAGGGACAACCCCCCCTCAAATTTTATACACCAGGCCTCTAGACAATATATAATATAACATTATGAATACTATAACATATATTAATTTATTAATTTAATAATATTTAATTAATTTTGTTCATAGAAAACTAATTTACATCATGACCAGAGTAGAACAGCAGCTATAATCCTAGAGGAACTAATGTAACGTGATTGGTTATGGAGTTAGAAATATGATTTTTAAATCCTGATCTTTTATTTGTTTGCAATGTGATTTAGGCAAGTTATTGAACTTTTCTGTTGTTTAACTTATTTATAAATGGTTCTAATAATCACACCTATATGAAAGCTTTTTTAGAAAAATTAAATAAAAAATGATCCCCTATAATAAAAGGGTAACATGCAAATTGTCCCCTCGACCAGGAGATCGATCAGAGTTCGAACAAGGGGTGGGGCCAAATTCCCGTGGCCCCTCCCCCTGTCAGGGCCCCACCCATGCACGAATTCATGCACCCGGCCTCTAGTTTATAATAATTGGCATATAATAATCTCTCAAATTATGTTAGCTACTATTTTTAATTTCTTAGTTCTCATGCATTATACTAGATTTCTGTGGACATACAAAAAAATTAGATATTCACTTCTATTTAGAGGAACATAAGTTCTACCAGAGGACACAAAAACATAAACAGAATATGGTAAGTGCTGTGCTAGAGAAGTACTTGGGTCTAGGGGAGCTTAGAGTATTTACAGTGGGCCCTGCCTCAGACCAGGGCAGTGTCCCTAAAGTAGATAACATCTCATCTGAGACTAAAAGGAAAAATAGGTTTTGGTGAGGCAAGTAAGGAATTTTGGAGCATAAATGGGCATATGGGCTAAATGTCCAAGACTCAGGGATTGGATGTGAGAAGGAAGAGTCTCAGAATTTGGATTGGCCAATCATATGGTGATGATGATTATATTGCCAGATGTAGGGTTACTGGAGGATACTCGTTTTATTAAATTTATTGGGGTGACATTGGTTAATAAAGTATATAGGTTTCAAATGTACATTTCTATGATACATGGTCTATATATTGATTGGATGGTGTGCCCACCATCCAAGATCAAGTCATCTTCCATCACCATATATTTGACTCTCTCTATTCTTAATTATTGCCCGATCCCTTCCCTTTGGTAAACACCATACTGCTGTCTGTGTCTATGAGTTCTTATGTTTTTTCTTGTTTGTTCATTTGTTGCTTTCAGTTTTATATCAACCAATGAATGAAATTGTATGGTTCTTAACATTTTATGTCTTATTTCACTTAGTTTGATATTCTCAAGGGATATCCATGTTGTCGCAAATGGCAGTGTTTCATTTTTTTTTTATGGTTGAGTACTATTTCATTTTATACCATATCTTCTTTATACAATCATATATTGAGGGACACGTTGGTTGTTTCCATGTCTTGGCCATGGTGAATAATGCTGCACTAAACATAGGTGTGCATATATCTTGGAGAATAAGTGTTTTCAAATGTTTTGGGTAGATAACTATAAGACAGGTTGCTGAGTTATATGATAACTCTACTCTTAGTTTTTTGGGGAACTGCCATACTGTTTTCCATAGTGGCTGTACCAGTTTACATTTCCACTATCAGTGAATGAGGGTTCCTTTTTCTCCACAACCTTCCCAACACTTGTTATTACTTGTCCTGTTGATAATAGCCATTCCAACAGGTATGAGGTGGTATCTCATTGGAGTTTTGATTTGCATTTCCCTGATAGCTAGTAAAGTTGAGCATCTTTTCATATGTCTGTTGGCCATTTGTATGACTTTTTGGAAGAAGTGTATACTCAGCTCCTCTGCACTTTTTGAAATTGGTTTGTTTGTTTGGTGTTGAGTTGTATGAGTTTTTTATATATTTTCAAAATTAACCCCTTGTTGGAACTGTTGCTTTCAAATATCTTCTCCTAGTTAGTTCGTTGTATTTTGGGTTTGTTTTTTTTTTTAATGTGCAGATGCTTTTTAGATTTCTGATGAGGAAGATAAATCTACCCACAAGTCTGGGCATATTAATTTTGCTCAGCTTATGATGCATTCAATTACTATCTATCTATTGGCCATTAAGATTTAAAATACCAGAAGTCAATACAGGAACAGTAAATTTGACAATCTTTAAAATACTAGCAGTAGTTAAAAGCACAAGAGCAGATGAGATTTTCCAGGTAAAAGTTGACAAGAAATGATATATTGGGCCAAAACTGTTTAGATATCAGGTAGAGCAGAGCTTCCCGACCTCAGCACTACTAATATCTTATGATGAATAATTTTGTCTTTGATGCAAGAGGCTATCCTGTGCAATGTATCATGTTTGGCAGTATTCCTAATTTTACCCACTATACTTCAGTAGCACTTTCTGCCAGCTCTGGTTATGACCAAAATGTCTCCACACATTGTCAGATGTCTCTATATATTGTAAAATGTCCCCTAGATGAATAACTCATCTCCAGTTTAGAACCACTGGAACAGAAGAGAAACTATGAAATAGACTAAGAAAAGACTTTCTGTGTGGTAGGAAGAGAAAAAGTATTTAAATGTTTCATAAAAATTAAAGGGGTCAATACTTTCAAAATAAAAACTATATTCATTCATTTTATTGTTTTTAAAGGCAGAAAGGTTAAAACCTGGATTCTAAAAATCATTCATTAAATAAGATTATATGAGTGTCTGTGATGGAATTTGCCAGAGTAAATTAAGATGGGGATGAAAGCTAGTTTATAATTAGTTAATGGAATGCTTGAATTTAAAAGAGAGAAATTAGAGCCTTGGACAGTATGGCTCAGTTGGTTGGAGTATCATTCTGTACACCAGTAGGTGTGGATTTGATTCCTGGTCAGGGCACATACCTATGTTGTAGATTCGATCCTCAGTTGGGGAACTTATGGGAGGCAACCAATTGATGTTTTTCTCTCTCTGTTTCTCTCTCTGTTTCTCTCTCTCTCTCTCTCTCTCTCTCTCTCTCTCTCTCTCTCTCTCTCTCTTCCTTTTTTTCTAAAATAAATGCATGTCCTGAGGTGAGGATTAAAATCAGTAAGTAAGGAAGGAAGTAAATACTGGTAAGGAAAGAAAGAAAAAGAAAGAAAGAAAGAAAGAAAGAAAGAAAGAAAGAAAGAAAGAAAGAAAGAAAGAAAGAAAGAAAGAAAGAAAGAAAGAAAGAAAGAGGAGAGAGAGAGAGAGAGAGAGAGAGAGAGAGAGAGAGAGAGAGAGAGAGAAAGGAAAGAAGGAAGGAAGGAAGGAAGGAAAAAATGAATTAGAGATATCAAAAGTAGAATAATCTTTTGTGAAGTTTAACTGAGATGGAAGTGTAGAGAAGTAAGGCACCTGTTAGTGAGAACACAAGGACATAGTGCAGCTCATTTTAATAAGAGTGAATTTGGAAACATTAAGAATAAAGGACAAAAGGAAAAGTGATACAGCAAAGTCTGGAAGGATGTACGATCTAGAGATTAGGTAGATAGGTTGACCTGGAGAACCTTATATGTTAAGCTAAAAGAAAAACATGGCTTATATATTATCTTTTTCTTCATAACAAATTGTCCCAAAACATCATGGCTTGAAATGACATCAGTTCTCTCTCAGTTTCTGTACATTAGAATCCAGATGCATCTTATCTGCCTCATTTGCTTCATGTTCTCGCACAGGCTACAGTCAAGGTGTGGGCTAGAGTTGTAGCCTTCAAAGATCCACTGGGGGAGAATGTGCTTTCAAGTTTCACAGTCATTGGCTGGTTAGTTCCTTGTGAGCTCTTAGATTAAAGACCTCAATTTCTTATGAGTTGGCCAAAGGTTCCTCTTAGTTCCTTGCCCTGTGGGCCTCTCTATAGAACATTTTACAACATGGCTATTTGCTTCATGAAAATCAGTAAAAGATATCTCAATTTTTCTATGACCTAAGAAGTGACATCTCATCTGTTCTGCCATATTCTATTTCTTAGAGGTAAGGCAAGTAATTCAGTTCATCCCACACACTAGGTGAGAAGATTACACAAGGGCCTGAATACCATGAGGCAGGCATCATTAGGAAGGATTTCAGGAGCTACCTCCCACAGTATAGAAATATGAACATATTTGTAAATGGGGGGAAGGTGCTTAAAGTTGAGATGGTTCATATATGATGGCCTCAAATTTATCAAATGGGTCATTCTGAGAGTTACAGAGAAAGTGTTGACTAGAAGGCTAAGGAAAGATACGGAAATTTAGAAAATTTGCTCAGGAAAATGGAGAAAGTTGACCAAGACCTAGAGCAAGTAGTCTTGAGAATATTGAGAGATCAGCTGAAATCAAGGTCAACGAATTTGTTTGGGACCAATTCATAGAGTTTTAAGCTTTTCTGTAGCAGTACTTGCCATTGAAATATAAGAGAAAAAACATGTTGATTTTAGAACCAATCCATGTCTGGAACTATGGAAGAATAAATAGCCAGGACATTGAGAGCTGGTGAGAGAGTCCTTTTGTTTGGCACCACGAGTCTAAAAAAAGAAGTGAATGGAAAGATCAATCAATGAAATGCCAGAATCAAGAGACTTTTAGGCTCTAATTGGAGAGCTGAAAGTGGGAGGGAACATAATATATAGAGTTCATGGTCAAAATGATGAATACAAGAGCTCCAGAAGTTTGATCTGTAGTAAAGTGGTACTGAAAATCAGTGGTGAGAGGAGGGCCAGGAAATATGAGTGCATTGAATGAGTCAGGTAGATGGAAACACAAAGTCTTAGACTAGAAACTCGTTAAGTGTAAATTCTTTTAGTAACTGAGAATCAATAAGATAGGACAGAAAGTACCGCACATATTTATTGATGTGTTCTTTAAAAAGATGTTGATGAATAGGACAATAGGAAAAATTTGATTTTTTTAAAAAATTAACAACAGGTAGTTATTCAGTGTGGAAATCATTTCTGGACTATTATTCTGGTTCCCCATCTTATCAACATGATTTTGGTAAGTCACATAACCTAGTATTCATTTGACCTCCTTGTATAATGGGAATTATACTTACTTTATCATAGAATGATGGTGATTAAGCCTATAAATCACATAGAATATGGTAGACCATAAATTCATTGTGAGATTCTTATTATTTATTGATAAAAGTATCAAGCATGTATTTGAACAAAGCAATTTGGAAAATCTATTTTAATTTACAATGTTATATTATTAAACATAATATAGTTTTCCATGATGCTACCAGATTTTTCTATTGGATGTAAAAAGAATGCTCTTATCACAAGTTTTCTACTAAATGTTTACAGACTGTCAGTTTGCTCATTCAGGTTGAAGTGCCTTTAGACTTTAACCAGCTGGCTGTGGAGACCGTTAATAAGTTGAGAAAAATGAACTACTGAAATGGGAGGGAGGGAAAACTCTCAATATTTTATGCTGTCAATCTGACAAAGTATACACCTTTAGTATTAAATTTATCTCAAAAAGATAAATTTACTGTCTTGGTAAGATATGCTTTTGAAAATAAAACATTCTATTATGCTCAGTTTTTTTTTAAGGTTTTAATATTTTATTCTGCCTGAAGTTATACAGATCATAAATTTTCATATGGAAGATTAATTATTTTGAATACAAACTTATTTGAAAAGGAGTGGAAAATAATAAGACAAAATTATTAGTTATATTTTTACCATTCTTTCTTCACGTATACACATCTTACTCAATAATTGAAGAGTTAACTCAGTATACATATAGCTAGTTCTTTATGGGGCAAAACCTTTTCCCCCAAAAAAACACACCAAATAGTCTAGTTTTGTACTGATGCATTTTCATCAGTAATACATCAGTGTTGATTATTTTGTGCCATTTTTTTATGTGAAAAAATAATATATACATGTATTTCCAAGGCTTATTTTTCCTCATTATTTTATGGATCAGGAATCCAGGTAGGCACAGAGGCAACAGTTTCTGTGTGTTCCACAAGGCCTGAGGACTTGAATGATTTGAAGAGTTAAAGAGAGTTATGATAATTGGGCTATATATAAGCCCTCAGTTCTGGCTCTTTGTTTATTTCTTCATTTGTTCTCTACAAATGGTGTTGCCTGGGACTGAAATATTCTATAATGCTTTTTAACTCAGATGTCTTGTGCCTGGGACTGGATGTAAAGAATAGCTCTAGACTGGCTACACATCCCTCTTCCCATGTAGTTTTTCCATGTGGCTAGATTGGGCTTCCCCACAGCATGGTGATTCAGGGTATCCAGATATTTTATTGAGGAACCTGGCTTCCTCCAGAGTGAATACTCCAAGAGGCCAAGGTACACATTGAAAGCCTAAGACCTAGTTTCAGCAGCCTTGCAGTATCACTTCTGCCATAGTCACTGGCCCAGCTATGATGTAATGAGAGGGGACACTACTTGATAAATGGAGTGGTATACACTTATAAGAAGAGGTAGAATTATTTGGGGGTCCTCTGTAGATACTAGTTGTTGAACCAATACAATTACATATGATAGTCCTTTCTTTTATTTTCAGGAAATATATATTTACTAGAGGCCCGATGCATGAATTCATGCATGGGTGGGGTCCCTCTGCCTGGCTGCTGATCAGGGTGATTGGGGCCACCTTGTCCAGTCCCGATAGAGGCCGATCAGGGCCAGCTGGGTGGGAGGAACCGTGGGAGGTTGGCCAGCTGCAGAGGTTGGCTGTGGGAGCACACTGACCACCAGGGGGCAGCTCCTACATTGAAAATCTGCCCCCTGGTGGTCAGTGCACGTCATAGTGACCAGTTGACCAGTCGTTCAGTCCATGACCAGTCGTTCAGTCCACTGGTCATAACGGTCGCTTAGGCATATATATATATATATATATATATATATATATATATATATATATATATATACATATATATATATATATATACACTAGGGGCCCGGTGCATGAAATTCGTGCACTGGGTGTGTGTGTGGGGGGGAGTGTCCCTCAGCCCAGCCTGCCCCCTCTCACATACTGGGAACCTCAGGCGTTGACCCTCATCACCCTCCAATCGCAGGATTGGCCCCTTGCCCAGGCCTGACGTCTCTGACAGAGGCATCAGGCCTGGGCAGGGGACCCTCATTTCCCCCCATCACTGGTTCTGCCCCCAGCCCAGGCCTGATGCCTCTGGCCTAGGCGTCTGGCCCGGGCAGCGGGGACCTGCAGTGGCAGCAGGGGGCGCTGCGATCACGCGGGCTCCGCCCCTGCCCCTGCAGGATGCCTCTGGCTGAGGTGTTCGGCCTGGGCAGCAGGGACCCACAGCTGCAGCAGCCCCGTGATGGTGGGCTCCGCTTTAGGCCCAGGCAAGGGACCCCTAGCTCCTGGGACTGCTAGCTTCGACCGTGCCCAGCTCCCATCGCTGGCTCCACCCCTACTTCCTGCTATCACTGGCCAGGGTGGAAAAGGCGCCTGATTCTCTGATCATGGCTGGGGGGCAGGGCAAAGGCAGCCCCAGGGCCGCCTTTGCCCTGCCCCCCAGCTCTTAGCTCCCCCCTGGGTTTCCGATCACTGTCAGTGGCAGGGGGCTTCTTCCTGCTTTCCCTTTTGCCTCCCTGCATTGTGCCTACATATGCAAATTAACCGCCATCTTGTTGGCAGTTAACTGCCAATCTTAGTTGGCAGTTAATTTGCATATAGCCCTGATTAGCCAATGAAAAGGGTAGCTCGTATGCCAATTACCATTTTTCTCTTTTATTAGTGTTGATATATATACACACACACACATATATATATACATATGTATATATATATACATACATATATATATGTGTGTGTGTATATATACAGAGAGATAGAGATAGATATAGATATAGATATAGATAATAGATATAGATAGACATTAATATATATTTATACAATATATATATGAATTATATTACATGTAATTTATGTTATTTATAAATATATTTATACAAATAAACATATTTTATCTTAATAAAATATATATAAATTTATAATATAATGTTAATTATATATAAGTATATTTATATTAATATGTTTATATCTTATAATTTTATAAAATATTTTATAAATGACTATTAAGTAAATTATAAATAAATTAGCAAATAATTGTTAAATAACTATTTATAACATTTATATTATGTAAGTAAATAACTTCTCTTTTTAATGTTCAAATGAGTTTAAATGGATTTTGCAGGTTCCCTCCTACCTACAGTAGCAGGATACCTATTATATTTTAGTGCCTCTCCTCTCATAGTTCATGAAACTCCAGAGCTGACTTATTCTAAAGAAGTCAGTCTGACTTTAAAATACCAAGTGAAAAGACAAAGGAAAATGACTTGTCCACCAAAGGGCCTAATTTTCTACTACACTGGTTAGCATACCCTTCTCTATTGAAAATTGGTCCAACACAATTTGTAGTACTCTGGTTCACTGCTGTAGTGATACCTTTTTAGACTCAGGGTGATTGATTCCACCATCTCATGATTCCTGCAATTAAGGACAACTAAGAAATCCAAATTTAGGGTATCAAGTTTATGGAAGATTACAGCTCTTAGCTACCTTTCCCTGCTCAGTCATGGTTTCCACAGATGATTTTTTTTTTTGCTTGTTTGTTTCAGCAACACACAATGCAAAGGCAGTCCTCTCCACTATATGTTCCTGAGTAACTTATGGTCTGAATCCACAGGGGCATTCTGCTTAGCCCAAACAGTGAACAACATTTAAAAATCAGAAGATTTTTTTATAAAAATACAGTTTTCTGTTTATCTTTAAAAACCAGATAGGACAACATTTGATCCACATTCTTATGAGGCAACTGAGGAGCAGTTGCCTTCTAACTGGGGTTTTGCACATTCACTCCCTTCAAAGGTTTTTAATATCTACTTGTGATTGTCACTGAACTGGTTCCTGATGTAGAGGGTGGGTCTAGAAAGCATACTAATCTGTCTTTATAGATTTTGTGTGGTCTGGAGAGTCTCAGGGCCCTGAGAACCTCTCAAGGGTATCTGTGAAGTCAAAACTATCTATCTATAGAAAACCCTAATATGCAAATAGACCAGCCATGGTCAAACTACGGCCCGTGGGCCGGATCCAGCCCGTTTGAAATGAATAAAACTATTGAAAAAAAAGACCGTACCCTTTTATGTAATGATGTTTACTTTGAATTTATATTAGTTCACACAAACACTCCATCCATGCTTTTGTTCCGGCCCTCTGGTCCAGTTTAAGAACCCATTGTGGCCCTCGAGTCAAAAAGTTTGCCCACCCCTGAAATAGACCAAAAGGCAGAACAACTAAACAACCAGTCGCTATGATGTGAGCTGACCACCAGGGGGCATATATAGAACATGGCGGGCATTGGCCACGGTGGGATGGTGGAGCAGGAGAGGGATCATCAGATCAAGGCAGGGCGCTGGTCGCTGTCATCGAGGCGAGCCTCTGGTGGTTACTGAAAATTCTTTGCTCCTGCATGCCATGGTCCCAGCCCCGCTCGCACCTGCTGCCGGCTCCAGCCCCGCTCACACCCACTGCTGCCATCAGAGCCGCTGCTTGCACCCACTGCTGGCACCAGCCACAATTGCTCCATGCCATCAGCAGGTGCGAGCAGGGCTGGCACCGTCAGCACATGGGAGTGGCTGTGGCAGGAGCAGGGCTGCCAGCAGACAGGGGACTGGGGGCCTCAACGGGAGAGGTCGGGTGGGGGTGCAGAGGATGGGCTGAGACCCATACCTATGCTCACCAGTCTCATGGCCCACAGTTCCTTTCAAGGTGCACAAACTCATGCACTGGGCCCCTAGTTTTTGTAATAATACTGATTGGTGACTTGACTTTTTCATTTTCATTATCTCACAAAAGTACAGTGGAATTTTCTAATGTGCATTAGGGAGATCTACGTGACTCAGTGAACCAAAATTTCCCAAATGACTGATGCATTATGGTACAAAATTGTAATATATTCATTCAAAATGCATGACAGACCAATTTGTATTGATGTAAGAGAGTACAGTAAGTTCATTAATATTGTTTTAGATTTGCATTGCAACTCAATTTTAAAAATCTACCACTTATTGGGTTTTATGTCAAAATATACCCAAAATTATGTTTATAAAGTTTTAAATTACCCCCTCTGTTTTCCAACTACCTATCTGTGAGAGGTCAACTTTTCTTCATATACTTCAACTGAAATAAATATCTTAACAAAGTGAATGCAGAAGCAGAGATGAGAATTCATTTGTTTTTGTCAGATGTTATATACATTTGCAAAATGTAAAGGATGCCACTCATATACATTTTCTTTATTTTAAATAAGTTACTTTTAATAAAATATGAAATTTATATTAACACATATTTATTAGAAAATAAAACACTTTTAAAACATCATTTTTATAACTAATGTGATAAAACTTGATAGCTATATTTTATATAATCAAAAGTTATTGAAGGAGAGGCATTGATAATCTTAAGAGTATAAATGGATCCTGAGTCCACATTTTTAAGAACCACTGATTCTTGGCAATGCTGATTCAGAACTGAGGATTATCCTATATAATAAAAGGGTAATATGCAAATTGACCCTAATGGCAGAACGACCCAGAACAACCAGTCACCACTCAGCCAGAAGCCAGCTCATGGCTGGCCAGTGCAGCGGCGGTGGTGGGAACCTCTCCCGCCTCCACGGTAGTGCTAATGATGTCCAACTAACATCCAGAGGGAGTGGGCCTAAGCTGTTAGTCAAACATCCCCCAAGGGCTCCCAGGCTGCCAGAGGGATGTCTGATTGCCAGTTTAGGCTCAATCCCCCAGGGAGCAGGCCTAAGCTGTCAGTTGGACATCCCCCAAGGGGTCCAGACTGTGAGAAGATGCAGGCTGGACTGAGGGACACCCCCGAGTGTACAAATTTTTGTGCACTGGGCCTCTAGTTACAAATAATTAGGAGAAATAAGATGACTCTTTGGAACACTCTCTCCTAGGAGTCCTTCCTTCTATAAAGATGTGGCCACTTTTTAAAAAATCTTTGTTGTTGAAAGTATTACATATGTCCCCTTTTCCCCATTGACTTTTCTAGCCCACCCCCAACCCCCACCCCAGGCTTTCACCACCCTGGGTTATGCATATATGCATACAAGTTATTTTTTTCTATTTTTTAAATCTTCATTGTTTAAAGTATTGCATAGGTCCTCCTTTTTTCACCATTAATTTCTCCCAGCCCAGTCCCATCCTCCACCTCCCCGCCAGGCCCTCACCACTCCATTATCTGTGTCCATGGGTGATACATATATGCATACAAGTTTACTGGTTGATCTCTTCACTCCCAAATTCCCCTGTCTTCCCTCTGAGGTTCAACAGTCTATTCATGCTTCTATGACTCTGGGACTATTTATGATCATCAGTTTATTTGGTTCATTAGAGTCCACATATGACTGAGATCATCTGATACTTATCTTTCTCTGACTGGCTCATTTCACTCAGCATAATGCTCTTCAGGTCCATTCATGCTGTTGCAAATGGTAAGAGTTCTTTCTTTGCTATTGCCTTACTAGAGGTCCGGTGCATAAAAATTCATGCACTGGAGCCGGGGGTCAGGGGTCCCTCAGCTGGGCCTGTCCCCTCTCACAGTCTGGCAGCCCTCAGGGGCAGGAGGTGACCTGGTGATCAGGGGAAGGCAATGCCTCATCACACTTCTTCTGCTGCCACTGACAGCAGTGCAAGCCTCGGCTGGCCCTGGTTACCTGAGTCTTGGGCAGCCCTGGGCAGCTGGGCAGCCAACATCTGAGGCTTGCCTGTGCCTCGGGCCAGCTCTGGGTGGCTGGGGGTCTGAGGGGACCGGGGACTCTGGAGGCAGGCACGTGGAGCGGCCGGACCTGCTTGTGGGTGGGCCCGAACATGCCACATGCCTGCCGCCCCGGAGGGGCTGAGGGGACTGGGTGCCACCATCTTGCGGCTGTGGGCGCCGCCATCTTGTAAGGATGTGATGGCCAATTAACATATTCCCTTTTTATTAGATAGGATGGTATTCCATTGTGTAACTGCAACATAGTTTTTTGTATCCACTCATCTACTGATGGGCACTTAGGCTGTTCCAAGTCTTAGCTATTGTAAATTGGCTACTATGAACATAGGGGTGCATATAGTCTTCTGATGAGTACTTCAGGTTTCTTAGGATATTTCTAGAAGTGGGATGACTGGGTCAAAAATGGGAGTTCCATTTTTAATTTTTTGAGCATACAAGTTCTTGGTATGGCCACTTTTGAAAGACCAGCTTGGTGAGAGGTATTAGAATGAAGCTACAAGTTCTTTCCTAACATCTTTCCCACCTGGGAGTGGCTGCCTAATGTTGCTTATATGTACACTAGTGGCCTGGTGCATGAGGGGGGTGTCCTATAGCCTGGCTTGCACCCTCTCCAATCTGGGACGCCTCAGGGGATGTCCGACCACCGGTTTAGGCCTGATGCAGGATCGGGCCTAAACCGGTGGTCGGACATCTCTCTCACAATTTGGGACCACTTGCTCCTAACCACTCACCTGCCTGCCTGCCTGATTGCCCCTAACCACTTTGCCTGCCAGCCTGCTCACCCCCAACTGCCCCTCTCCTGCTGGACTGCTCATCCCAAACAACCCCCCTGTCAGACTGTTCACCCCCAACTGCCCTCCCCTGCTGGCCTGATTGCCCCTAACCATGTCTCCTCAGCCCTGCCCCCATGGCTTTGTTCAGAAGGATGTCTGGAAGGTCTCCCTGTCTAATTAGCATATTACCCTTTTATTAGTATAGATAATAAGCAAGATATCACAAGTGAGTGACTCTTCAGAAACAAAAAGTACCCTGTCCTAAATAGACAAAACTTCTAAATAGAACTTCTCCTCATGAAGTTCCACCCAACTGACCTCGTTACTACTTATGGAACTTATTCATGGCAAGACAAGTTATCAAGAAAAAGATAATCAATATCAAAATGACTGACTAGTTCAGCAAAGAAAAATTCTCTATTAAGATTGGCAATGTTAATGTATAACCATGAATGCCAATAATAATTTCTCAAATACATAATTATTGTTAGCTTTCACTAAATTAAAACATAATTTTCATTTTTGCAAATATATTTATAATTCAATATATATGACTAACACTAATAATTTGAAAAACTATTCACATATTAGGAAATTAAACATTTTTTGTATTTGGTTGTATATATGTTTATTATTAATTGTGTAAATATATGTATCTTTTTATATATATTATGTGTAATGTTTTACAACAATAACTTTGAGTATAACAAATTTTTTTATTGCTTTGACTTATGATATGGCATTAAAAACACATGGAAAAAAAAACCTATATATTTTATGGGCAAAGGCCCTGAATAGACATATGAAAAGATGTTCAACCTCACTAATCATCAGAGAAATGCAAATTAAAGCCACAATAAGATATTACCTCACACACATCAGAAGGGCTGTCATCAATAAATGAACAAACACTAAGTGAGGATGTGGAGAAAAGGGAACCCTCTTGCACTGCCTGTGGGAATGCAGACTGGTGCAGCCACTGTGGAAAGCAATATGGAGATACCTCAAAAAAGTAAAAATGGAGCTGCCTTATGATTCAGCGATTCCAGTTTTGGGAATTTATCAGAAGAACCCTAAAACACTAATTCAAAAGGATATATGCACCCATATGTTCATTGCACGGTGTTTACAGTGGCCAAGATTTGTAAGCAGTGTTTATCTGTAGATGAGTAAATAAAAGAGCTATGGAACACTTGCACAATGGAATACTACTTGGTTGTAAAAAGGAGGAAATCTTACCCTTTTCAACAGCATGGATGGACCTAGAGGGCATTATGAAGTAAAATAAGTCAATCAGAATAAGACAAATTCCATATAATTTCACTCACATGTAGAATCTAATAAACAAAATGAACTAACAAGAAAAATAGAGACAAACAGATGGAGAGCAGGCTGACAGCTGTTGCGGTCAGGGGACGGGGGTTAGGGGATGGAGCATTGATGGATTGAGCAAAAAAGAGAAAGAACTCATGGACAGGGACAAACAGTGTGTTGATTGCGGGGTGGGGAGGGAAGAGTGGAGGGAGAAGGAGGGTATAAGGGGAGATAAATGATGATGGAAGGAGACTTGACTTCGGGTACTACACACACAACACAGTCTACAGAAATGTGTTGTAGGATTGTGCACCTGAAACCTGTATAATTGTGTTAACCACTGTCACCTCAATAAATTCAGTAAAAAGTTAGAAAAAGAGACACACACACAAAAATACTGTGTATTTTATTCACATATAATAATGATGTGACCAGACTTCTGTGTGAATGGATTTCTAAAACATGTTTTCACAAAGCAAAATTTAGGTAAAGGAAATAGAAACTGCTATTCTTAGTTATACTTTGCCATAAGCATTAGCTAGTTTTTGTATCATATGTACGATTCAATGATTACTGGAAGTTTAGGTGCTTAAGTTCCCTGTTTAGTACTTATTTCTAGTTAGTTTATTACATTACATATCTGTTCATTTAGGTAATTATCTGACACCTGCTCATGGCAGAGTGTTTTGGCAGATTATATTGGCTGAGATCACTTTGTTACCTGCCATCTGTCCAATAAAGGTGAATTCAACAAGCTGGTGATTTTTAGACAATCATAAAAGATTTTTCTTAATGAGTAAATTTTTTTCTTTGCCCTTAAAAGGGTTTTGACCAGAGAACAATTGTTATTGATAAATATTAAGAGATACAGTATCATTAGTCTTTATCAAGTGTATTTCTTTACTTGATATGCTGACTTGAACATTATTTTGATTTAAGCAGAAGGAGCATACTGTAAGGGAATATTTGGTTAGTATGTAGAACAGCTTTAAATAACATGGCTTCCTTTATCTTTTCCAGTGGACTTTTGATACTTGAGCAAACCAAATATCTCAATTTATAATGAATTTTTAAAGCACATATACAATTTTCTTTATAACATTATAAAATTAGAACTACTTTATTAATATAGATTTCTTGAATCCACAGAAAGTAACAGCATTCAATGAGGGGAAGGATAGTTAATTAGTCACTGTATGACTATATAATAAAGAAAACCATTTTTTTAGAAGCAGTAATATTTATGATTATTTTTGAAATACAATAGGGATGTAAAGAAACATTGAAAGTAAACTACAAGTGAAAAATAATCAATAACTTCTATTTCTTAAAGTGGGCCGATATTTTTTAATCAGAGAAGTGATTCTAGTGGAAGAAGTAACACATTTATTTATTTTTCTTTTACTTTTGTAATCATTTAACCAATATTATCTGAATACTCACTATAGGTCAGGTATTACGGTTTTGGTATTCAACAGGACAGATCAGATTCCAGCCCTCCTGCCTGCCACTTTAATTATTGTCCTAACGTAGTCAAGCTATGAGCTCCCACCCATGATTCTATTACTATTTGAATAAGCACATTTTTCTAACTATACAAATTGCCCAATAATAATTGTGAAATTTGTGTTGAAAGCAAAAATAAGAACATTTCAGACAATTACAAACAAATCTAGTAGCTTGTGAAGTGACCTATACTTTGGATGGATATTTATTGGCAAGAAGAAAACCAAGGTTTTTGCTACCCTTGTAAATTCTGTGTAGTTATCTGGCATGATAGGAATTTTCAGACTGCTCTGACAAAGTATTCCAGTCCTATTTTAGAGCACTCTATTGGACTTTGGGGAGAAGAAAGAAAGAAAGAAAGAAAGAAAGAAAGAAAGAAAGAAAGAAAGAAAGAAAGAAAGAAAGAAAGAAAGAAAGTCCTTAAAGACCTTCTGATATAATGGGAAGGCAGCACCAACATAAATATATGGATATAAACACAAGTGACTCCAAGAAGTAAATATACGCAACCCACTGCTGAACCAAAGGCTCTCTCAGGGGCCTCTTTGTGCTATATGATCTCATGATTTGTTGAACCACGGAGGAATATACAAAAATCTTGGAGTTCTATGTGGAATGAAGTTTGAATACCTGGGAGTTCTCAGAGCTCTTGTGAAAAGATTTCGATAAAGAATTGAGCCTCAGGTCATACATATAACACACAGCATCACACTCATCAAAAGAATAGCCAAGTTGCTGTCATGTGGACATGCTGGCCAAAGTGTTTAGTAGAAAAATGAAAAATACAACCAACTGAGCCATTGTCTACATGGCATGGAAGAAATGCCCAACTAATTTTTTTTGATTGATGTGACCAGCTGTTTGGGCACCATGTCAAGATTGAATCATACACAAGTGCCCTGCATGAGTCACCACAGATTCCAAAGATGCTCAGATTCCAATCTGACTACATTTTGAAATCTAGGATTAGAGGCATCTTCCAATAAACCTGTTGACTTATTTATGTTCTAACTAATCACAAGAATTTTGTTTTTTTTTTTAAAAAAATTATTTCTCCTTAAAACTTAAGCAACAACTTCAGCTTATTTTATGACTTTATGATGCCTTTTATTTTATGGGAGGGAAAACGCATAACATTGTGTGCTGTATGTAATACACAAAGATTTTTATCAGGACAAACTTTTTCTTTCTAACAAATAATCTGGCAAAAATAAGCTGGAGGATGACTAATTATCCTGAAATATTGCACTGGAGATAGTGATGTGGATTCAGTGTGGCAGTAACTGCGCCATATTGAATGAAGGGCCATGACAGAGGTGACTTCCATTCGTTTTAAATGGCACCCATTTGAAGTCCACTCAGGAACCAAAGGATTCTAAGTCTTCCAGTCAAAAAGGTACAAATGGAAAGAAATAATTAGATGTAAGAATGAGCATCACGCTTGTTCCTGAGTCAGGCAAGTTAGAATAAGGGTTTCAAGTGCAAGAACAGAAGATGATTTGCAGAGAAAAACAGCATCATTTAGGTATGTCCACCCTGTCTTTGTGTAGGGATAGATCTGTTAATGGCACTGTACATATAGATTTAGCAAGATAGTATTGGATCTGGTGTGTACTAAACATAGTCTTTAATTGGCAGGGGGCACATTTTTCTAGCCTCAAATAATTTCATAAAAATTTTATTAAGATATATCAGTGGCCCGGCCGGTGTTGTTCAGTGGTTGAGTGTCGACCTATAAACCAGGAGGTCATGGTTTGATTCCCAGTCAGAGCACAGGCCCGGGTTGCAGGCTTGATCCCCAATGTGGGGCATGCAGGAGGCAGTCAATCAATGATTTTCTCATTCTCTCTCTCTCTCTCTCTCTCTCTCTCTCTCTCTCCCTCTCTCTCTCTCTGTCCCCTATCTAAAATCAATAAAAATATATTTAAAAAAGATGTATTAGTGATAAACATTACACTTAATGATAAAACTTGTAACACAACACACTCTCTATAGAAATGAGATCAGGACATCTGATCATTGAGGAACCCAAATAGATGATTCAATGCAACTCTCCTGTTTATTTGGAGAGACTGAGATTGAGGGAAACCAAGGAACCTCTCCAAATGCACATGATGCTTAGAGAGCAAGAAAAGGCTCTGAGTCTTGGCTGAGGGCTCTTTCCATTGCCTGCAAACAAGCCAACAATTAAAGTTGATGTTTAACTGCTGATCTGGACATACCGGTATAAGAGATACTTTTAGCTCTTCCTTATGTGAAACATCACTTCCTTTTGTCAATTTTTGCTATCAATTTTCAAACACGGATGGCATTTCTAGGTTTTTTTAAACCTGATTAACTTGAAAGTTTATATGGGGCAGGAGTTTAAAATAGGAATAAAAGGGATATCTTTTTAAATAAAGCATAGAGTTTATGTATTTAGACTGTAAGCCAGGTTTATAGCACTACCAATGGGTTCTGAGTTTTATATTACTAGTTCTCCTTTATTTTAATTAAATTCAGAAAGGCTTTATCTTGTCTACTGCTTTTTCTTACTCATGTTACTATTTCTCCATTGTTTTTCCCTTCTTTGGTCATTGAGGAACCCAAGAAGATGATTCAATGCAACTAAGTCCTATATCAGTGATGGCGAACCTATGACACGCGTGTCAGAGGTGAGAGGCGAACTCATTTTTTTGGTTGAGTTTTCTTTGTTAAATGGCATTTAAATATATAAAATAAATATCAAAAATACAAGTCTTTGTTTTATTATGGTTGAAAATATCAAAAAATGTCTATATGCGACACGGCACCAGAGTTAAGTTAGGGTTTTTCAAAATGCTGGCATGCTAAGCTCAAAAGGTTCGCCATCACTGTCTTATATGTTTATAAAGCAGGCTGGATAAATTCCAAAAACAGTGTAGTGACCAATATACAGGGAGAGGATATATGACCAATAAGGGCTCTTCATTCACTTATAAAAACATTGAAGTTATAGTTTATTTCTTCAGTTCAAAAGCAAATAACAGATAAAAATGGTTGAAATGTAACTGTGATTTTAAAATAACATATTATATATACATTATATAAATCATTTATATGTTATAGTTATCACACATTCATGTGTTATAAGTAGGCAAATAATATATGAGGTTTCATGTTGGAACATAAATATTTAGTAGTGAAAAAGGAGCTGAATTTGTTGATGTTTAAAGTTCCCCCAAATATGATTTTATGGTATTTAATGGTCCCGATACCACCATTACTTTTTATTTCATTTATTCTTGAAGAAATCAGGAGATACATTAGTTTAGAAACATTTAGGATACTTCATGTGCACAAGGTTTTGTTCTGACAGCTCTGAGAATATGCAACTGAACATGTATATTTTACTCAAGACAGAATAAGACAGATAGGGCAAGTGTTGTGTGTGTGTGTGTGTGTGTGTGTGTGTGTGTGTGTGTGTGTGTGTGTGACATACAGTTATCCTTCAATAGTATAAACACTTTCTCACTTGACTCATGTCCTCATTCACTCTTCCTGCTAGAGACTGAATGTTAGTGTCCTCTCAAAATTCATATTTCCAATATGCTGGTATTGGGAGGTGGGGCCCGTGGGAGTTGAGTAGGTCATGAGGGTGGAGCCCAGGTAAGTTAGATTAGTGTTCTCATAAAGGAGACTCCATAGAGCTCTCTTGCCCCATCTCCCCTGTGAGGACACAGAGACAGATGGCTATCCATGAATCAGGAAATGGGATCCTTACAAGACACTGAATCTGCTAACAGCCTGAGCTTGAACTTTCCAGCTTCCAGCATTATGGGAAATAAATCTTTGTTGTTTACACCACCTAGTCTATGGTTTTGTCTTATAGCATCCTGAGCAAACTAAGTAAGATACCTGCTTAAGTGAGGAAGGAAGACGAATTTATCTAAATAGTGAATTGGAAATTGGAAAGAGCTACACACATACCTTGACCAAACTTTCTCTTTATCTACTTTAGGATTCAGGAATTTCACAGGGGAACTTATTGTGAGAAGGTGTGTGGTGTGGTGGTGTGTGTGTGTACATTTACTACAGATAAGAAATAATAATGTTACCAGGATTCAGCTCTAAAATCAGCTTTAATTAGTAATATAGATGACGATTTCATCTCTATTTGATTGAATCTCAAAAATTATGAAAATAATACCAAACAAGAAGAAAAGTTATTAATGTGATTTAAAGCAGCACAAATAAAAGATTATGGTGATAGAAAAAGACAACTTACTTCAAATAAACTTCTTTGTAGAACATATGGAGGAAGTAGCATCTGAGTTGAACTTGAAAGGGCAGGTAGATATTAGACATAATGAAGATTGGTGAATGGTAAGGGTAAAACCACAGACGTGATAAAACTTAGAAAGTATGTAGGAAATACAAGTAAAACAAGCACATAAAAGATGACAGGTGCACTAGGTTTGTAAAATTCTCTTTAGCAGTGCTGATCTCTCAGGCAAATCTTTTCTGCAAGTTGGTCAGGTGAAAAAAAAAGAGTCATCCTTGACTTTCTTTCTCATATAACCCATGTCCAACCTGTCAGCAAATATGTCCATCCTAACTTTAAGATATACCCAGAACCCAAATTTTTTTGGTCTCTCCACTGGATTACAACCCCAAAGACTTCCCTTCTCATTCAAAGAAAAAGCCAAAGACTTTATAATGACCAATAAGGCTCTACATGAAGTAGATTATGTTATTGCTCTAGCTCATCTTATTGAATCACCACTTCTCTTGAAATTCTAGCCGGGCTGTCCTTTGTCTATGTCAACCAGGCTATGACTTCAGGACCTCTACAGTTCCTCCCAGCCCTTCCATTGCTTGCTCTCTTATCTAGTTTAGGACTCTGCCCAAGTCTCATCTTATCAGTGAGGTCACCCTTGATAGTTCTAATTAAATGAGCAGTTCTGGACCCCACCCCACCTCCATACTCCCTTATTATTCTTCCCCTTTTTACTTTACTTGATAGTACACATCACTAGCTCTTTCAAACAGACTAGATTAGGCCGTGCTATGGCAACTATAGACCCTCAAACCTCAGCCTCTTATAACAACATGCTGCAAGACCATACGAGTCACTTGTGGTTCCACTGTATGCCATTTTTCCTATGGGACCCAGGATAATGAATAATGTCTATATGGAACACTGCTTATCATTTCAGCAAAGGGTAATGAAAAAAGTTAACCACAAGCTGACTCTTCATGCTTTTTCTTGAAAGTGACACATACATTTCAGAGTGTTCAGAGCAAGAAATACAGTTGCACCTGATATCAATGAGGTGATGAAATATAATTCACATGCACCACAGGGAGGAGCATGACATTGGAATATTTGGCAACCAGCTTGGCAGGCCCTTCAGGGTTGTCTCGGATTGAAGTTCGGGCACCAGGCCTTTGTATTTTGACATATGATGGCCATTTGGTAGAAGCGTCTTCCTAAAATGGAATGGGACCTTGTCCAAGAAGGTCCTGTGCAGGAGAGCACAATTGACAGTGATGGCCATTGACAGGTAGGAACAGTGCGTCTAAGTCAGCGGGGTGAGTGTGTCTGCTCTATTACCGAACAAAAAGAGATTGTCCACCTGGTGCTGGCAAAGCCAAACACTAAACACCAAGAATTGCAGCAAAGAAAGATTGGCTATTTTATTATGAATGGTGCCACTCAGGAAACCAGAAAGCTAATGTTTAAAAGCCCGAAATCCTCAATGGCGTGTATGTTACAGATCTTATGGGGCAAAATCACAAGACATCGTGGGGTACAGGGTTGAATTCATGGTGAGAGCCAGTTGCTCAGAGGTGAGGTAAGTGTAAAAAAATATTTTTTAGGTCTGAGGCAGCTTTGAGGTCTGTTCTGGTGTCGCTCTATCTGGTTTCATGGGAGGTTAGCTATGGGGTCATTCCAACTTAGGGCTCAGGAGCAGAAAAGTAACTTAGGTGAAGATGCTATTTTTAGCCTGCCAGAGGTCCGGACCTTGTGATCATTAGTCAGGTCCAGGCTACTGTCTTCTTCTGCCTCTGGGATTGCTGATTATCCGGGGGAAAGGTAGGTATCTGAAGGGAACGTATGGACAAACATAACTTCTAGAGCAAGGATTTAAAGCTAAATTTAATTAAAGGCATATGAACCCTTGGTTTCATGACCAGATGTCTTAGCAGAGCATTGTAGTACCAACTGTCTTCACCAGAATGAGATACCCATGAAGGTTAGGAGTCTTGCCTGTTGTGTTTAATGCTATAGCTACACATGCCCTAAACAGCTCCTGGAATGAGACATGTTCAAGATTTGTTGCATGAATAAATAAACAGTTTGTATGAAATTTAGATTAGAAAGGTAGAAAGACATAAACATAGGGCATCTTCATTGCCAGAATAAGGCTTTTAAACTTTTAGGGACATTAAGTGCATAGCAGCAGGCTTCAGGAGCACCGATCAAAGAGCACTGTGCACAGTGGATTGAATGTGGGGGAAGAGATGCTAGGAGTGGCTGACAGAGGCCAGTGCCATATTTCAGATAGAGTGCAGGCATGGGCTACTATCATGGGACTGGAGGTGGGCAAGGATGGGATGAGGGCTACAGAATTTTCAACAAGAATAAAAACTTGGCAACATGACAAGAGCACAAAAGAGGAGGATAAAAAAATGACCTGGAGGGATTCTGGTCTCAAGATTGAAACAAACAAAAAAATAAACAAGCAAATAATGAGAAGTGCCTTGAGAGGGAAGCTGAAGAGCATTCTCTAGTTCACTCTTGGCAAAGTACTGCGTGGCTTGAGGACAGAAACCCTCACAAACCCTGGTTCATATTGAATCCAGAAATATGTCCTGAGGCTTATATATCAGATAATTTTATATTTTTCTCATTAAAAGTATAAAGTCTGAGTCATTTTCCTCCTGTGACTTGTTTGGAGAAAATTAATTATCCTAATTATACCAGTCAATGGTATCAGATGCACACTGCGGAATTTGACTGTTAGCAACAGATATACATGAAACATCCCAAATACTTACAAGTATTGATATTTTGAATAGTAAACCTTAATTGTTAGGCATCTAATGAGAATGTTTGTATTGATGGGGTTGGGAGGGGTCTAATCAGAACTTCTATATATATGAACCAATATGTAATATTTAAGAACTCAAAGAAGTGTTACCTGGTAAGTGCAATGTCCAGCTGTGATATAGTGCCATTTCCTTAAGTTGGATGACTGAGAGAAGCTGACTGTAGAGATTTGTTCTCTGTGGTCAATGAATATTGTATATGCAATAAAACTATAACAAATAAAATCGTGAATGTTCAGAATAGTAAGCATGATATTTTACTGGCCTGAGATGTTAATGTGAAATGTTTTTCAAAGGTATATGAGATATATATTGTTTGATACCTAGTTAGTACTCAACAAATAGTAGAAATTATTATTTAGTCCATTTTAATCCATAATTTGGAAAAGGATGCTCTGACTAAATATTCATGTCATTCTATATAACCTACATAGCTTACCAAATTCCCATGACTAGAATATAATAAAAATGTGTAACATTATAATTAACAGTTTAATTAATTAATTCTATAATTTAAAATAAAAATTACATGTTCATGACTTTTAATTTTAAGTAATATCATATCACCCTCAATCCTCAGGTATTATATCTCATGAGACCTATTGAATCATAAAATACCAAGAATGTTGGGAGTGATGTCATATAAAAAACATATTTCTGAGGAATCTCAGAGGGAAGAACTTATATGCATATATGCATAACCCATGGACACAGACAGTAGTGGGGTGAAGGCCTGGGAGGGGGCAGGAGCAGGGTGGAAGGGTCAATGGGGGAAAAGGGAAACATCTGTAATACTTTCAACAATAAAGATAAAGAAATAAAAATAAAAAAATATATTTCTGGTACTTAGCATGGGACTTGATGCAATAGATACTCAAAAGATGATTGGATAAATTAAAAATAAACGAATGCATGTAGATAGAGATATTAGCAAATTTGTAGGTGGACAGTATTTCAGTTATTATACATGTGCTCTTTTTTTAAAAAATATTAGTCTTTAAGTGTGTTGCAACATAAAATAGCATTTTTATTGCTACCTACATGAGTGCCATATTTTTTCCTACATTGATTTTTTTGGGCTAAAGACATGATTTTAAGTTTTTCTAGCCTATGGCTAGACCAGAATAAGATGCATTTCAAAAGAATTCAAGTATCTTTAAAGTGATAGCTGAAGAATCTCTTAAGGCATTAAAAAAAAATAAAGCCTTCTTTTAATGATTTTGCTCACGTTTCTTTCAAAAATGGGAGGGACTAAGAAACTTGGGGTTTATTGAATCAAGCAAAGCCTCAGTCCCACAGTAACCTATTCAGGGGTGATGTTAATCAATAGAGTCAAAGACATAAGAATCAAACTAAAACAAACAGTGACTTTCTTAACCTCAATGGGTTCTCCATGAGCTTCCTGTAGGTAAGAACACAAATAGGATTTTTCTTTAGAGATATTTTGTTTATTCCTATTAAACATGCCTCAGGAGTTCTCCAACATGAGAAATGTCCACAGTGCATTCAATTGTGTGGTTGTTTTTCCTGAAAATTGTTGAAGGTTTGGCAGGGTCAGCAACCTATTGGTTAGAAATCTAAATAATTAACTATAATGCTTCCATAGAAAATTATCAGACATAATTTTATGGTGATTTATTTTTACTAAGAATTTAACAGATACTTTTAAAATGTAATGTTTAATAAGTAAAGTTTCAATCATAGGAGTATTCATGATCACATGCCTTTTGTCTGAAGGAGAAATTATTTGGCCTCAGCTATTAAATATAGCTTTCCATGATTATCACTTCATGTAATATGTATAAGTCTAATTGTAAGATTCTAGACTCTCTTTTACTTTCATTTCCTTTTGGAATAATGTACCTATTGATTTCCTTGGACCTTCACACACACACTCACACACACACACACACACACACACACACACACACGCCCACACACACACGGTGTCCCCAAAATATGTATACATACTTTAAATAATTATTAATTCTAAAGGGTTAAATCTGAAAAGAAACCACAATTGAACTATCAGATATAAAGTATGTATACATTATTTTGGGGGCATTATATATATATTTGGAGGCTATATATATATATATATATATATATATATATATATATATATAATATATATATTTCATTCTTCATGCCCTCAGTTTCTTTATGCTCTATTTTATATATTCAAAATTTTATTCCTATGTTTCTCTGTGCAGGATATGGAATCCTATTCCTATGTTTCTCTGTGCAGGATATGGAATCCTTTGGTGAAAAGGAGACACATGCATCAAAAAAGAGATATGCTTGGGCATTGTAAGATCCAGGTATAACAAAAATCCTTGTCACAGTGTCTATATCCCAGTCAACACTCATATGAAAATGAAAAAACACAGCCCAGTACAGGACAGAACAACTTGGCTTCATATAATTAAAATCAAGCAAACAAAAAGAACCCATACTTTCCAGAGTCCAGAGGTTTGTTATGACTTAGGTGCTAATATTTCTGAGTCTCTTCACTTCTCAGCCAGTCTTAATGCTTGATCAAACAAGGGTACCCCAGTTAAACAAGGCCCGAAGTCTTCCTCTGCATGCATGGCTAATGTTTCCTTCTCCCCCTTCAATTATGCCTTCCTCATTACGCGTCCTTCCTCAAGATCACAGCTGTTGAAATGAAAAGCCTCTCCCTGCGTGCACAGCTCCATTATGCAGGCCTATACCTGTGCTGGCAGCATGGGCCTCTTCTCACCTCATATTGCCTTTTGCTTGGGGAGGAGATCCCTGCCGTGCGTCTCAAGCTGAAAAATGAAAGAAAATTAAGTTGCTGTTTGGAGTTTGAGTGAATTATGGAAAACGGGTCCTTTTTTGTCTACCAGGCATGTTAGTATAAGCTATTTACCCACCTTCTACCTCCTTCCCTAGAGTGGAGCTGTGAGTATGGAAATCTAACCTGAACTTTTTATCAGTTTGTACCTAAGACAAGGATACACATACAAACTTGGCATTTCTTCAGACTGTGGCTATGTGTTGAACATAACGTGCCAAAAAAAAAAAAAAGGTTGATTTAGCTGTTTTTGGCCATCTTAATAGCTGTCTTGAGGCACTGAACTATAAAGCCTGGTAACTCAGTAAAAATAAATTTCTAATTTGGATAAACAAAACGCAAAATCAATTATTTGGTAGTAAAATGAGAGCAAAAACTAAATATGAACTAAACACGTATAACCAACCTTCAACTAATGTAAGTTCATTGTAGAAAAGCACATTACTCGATGGTTTCACACTTTGTTTGAATTTTTATATCTTCTGATATCCGTACAGTTTTGCATAAGAATACCTAAATGCAAACGTGCAGATTTGGTTGAAGCTTCAGGACTTAAGCATGAAACCCCTAAGTCAACTGGGAACAGGAGATGTCCTTATGTCAGCTGTCAGGATAGGCAGGGTGGGTGACTGAACTGCTGGTGTTCAGAGAGATTATCTTTTTTTTATTTATATATTTTTTATTGATTAAGATATTACATATGTGTCCTTGTCCCCACGTTACCCTCAAACCGCCCCCCCCCCCCGCTCATGCCCTCACCCCCCCGTTGTCCGTGTCCATTGGTTAGGCCTATATGCTTGCATATAAGTCCTTTGGTTGATCTTTCCCCCTTACCCCCACCCTCCCCTACCTTCCCTCCAAGGCCCGACAGTCCAATCAATGCCTCTCCGTCTCTGGATCAGCCCTTGTTCATCAGTTTATCTTGTTCATTATATTCCACAAATGAGTGAGATCCTGTGGTATTTATCCGCTCTCCAGTTCCATCCATGCTGTGGCAAATGGTAAGAGTTCCTTTTTCTTCTTCCTCTTCTTAAAGAATCCCTTTCAGCATTTCATATAATGCTGGTTTGGTGGTGATGAACTCCTTTAGCTTTTTCTTATCCGTGAAGCTCTTTATCTGACCTTCTATTCTGAATTATAGCTTTGCTGGATAAAGCAATCTTGGTTACAGGTTCTTGCTATTCATCACTTTGAATATTTCTTGCCACTCTCTTCTGGCCTGCATGGTTTCTGTTGAGAAATCAGCTGACAGTCATATGGGTACTCCCTTGTAGGTAACTGACTGTCTTTCTCTTGCTGCTTTTAAGATTCTCTCTTTATCTTTTGCTCTTGGCATTTTAATTATGATGTGTCTTGGTGTGGTCCTCTTTGGATTCCTTTTGTTTGGGGTTCTCTGTGCTTTCTGGACTTGTAAGTCCATTTCTTTCACCAGGTAGGGGAAGTTTTCTGTCATTATTTCTTCAAAAAGGTTTTCAATATCTTGCCCTCTCTCTCCTTCTGGTACCCCTATAATTCTGATGTTGGTACGCTTGAAGTTGTCCCAGAGGTTCCTTACACTATCTTCATATTTTTGGAATCTCTTTTCTTTTTTCTTTTCCGGTTGGGTATTTTTTGTTTCTTTGTATTTCAAATCTTTGACTTGATTCTTGGGATCCTCTTGTCTGCTGTTGGATCTCTGTAAATTATTCTTTATTTCAGTCAGTGTATGCTTAATTTCTAGTTGGTCCTTTTTCATGTCCTCCATGGTCTCACTATACTCCTTGAGGGATTCATTAAATTTATCGGCGGTTTCCATAAAATTCTTGAAAAACCTTATAAACGTGGCCTTGAACTCTATATCCAGTCGTTTGCTTTCCTCCATTTCTGCCATTTGTGACCTGTTTCTTTGTTTCCGCATTTTGGCTGCTTCCCTGTGTTGATAGAGTGGCCCTGCGCGCCAGGTGTCCTGTAGGGCCCAGTGGCTCAGCCTCCCCAGTTACCTGGGGTGGACACTCTTGGTGCACTCTTGGTGCCTTGGTTGTTGTAGGATCACTGGGAGGAATTGACCTCCAGGCCAATTGGCTGTGAGAATCAGCTGTGTCTGAAGTGGGAGAACTTCTGTGCTGAAGACACCCTTCTGGGGCAAGACTTGCTTCAGTGGGGCTTTGGTGCTCACTGAGTCTGCTCCCTGAGTGTGTCCCTTATGGATCTGAGGAGTTGCAATCTGGGTGGTCCCCCTCTGACCACTGGGTGCAGTGGCTCCTGGATCTAAGGAGGTGCTAATTCAGCCTCTGCCTGAGGCCACACAGAAGGAGCCACGAAGAGGCTCAGCTGTGAAGCAATGCAAGCCGCTGCAGGGCCTTGGGCCTTCTCTTGGAAGTTCTGGGTCTGCCTGGCTCGGCTGCAGTTAGGTACATTCACATGCAAAAGCCTCTGCCGCAGCCTGGGTGGGGCGGGGTCTCAGGGAATCAAAGGGCGGAGCAAGCCCCTATGGCTGATTCTCCGCCCAGCCCTAAGGAGTCCTGCGTCTCAGTGACCCGATAATTACTGCAAGCACCTCTGAGGGAAAGCTGCCCTCAAGTTCACCTGCTGCCCGACCGTCCAGCTTCTCCCCGTATGAGTCCTGGGTCCCCAGAGACTTCCTGGAACCAGAGTTCAGAGCAGTTGGGAGCTTGTGATTCAAAAATACAGCCGCGTCCTCAGGTGCCACCCGCTTTCCTCGCGCGCGCGCGAGCCGCCGTACCTCTGCACTTCACCTCCGCAGCTCCTCTGGCTCTCAGTGTGCTTTTCTTTCCTTCTAGTTGTAGAATTTACACTCAGCCAGCCTTCCTGTGGTTCTGGATGATGTCCGCTCTGTCCTTTGCGGTATTTTTCAATTGTTGTGGGAGGCGGCAATTTCCCGGTGTTTATCTATGCCGCCATCTTAGTTTCTCTATTTTTTATTCCAGAGAGATTATCTTGATGGTGCCAACTACAAGGGTTACTGAAGAATTTTAGAACAATCTGATAGCTGTTGTTGTTTCTTCGTTTAAAATAATAACTAGATGGTATTACTTACATCATGAAGTAAGTAAGAGATTGCTATTTATGTATTATAGTTTGAAAATCTTTTACCAAAGGAAATCCCTCCATGGCATTTCCAAAATATTCCTGCTTGGGGCCAAGGCAATGATAACCTCTGTCAAGATGAAAGTATCATTGGGGAGGGGCATCATGTAAAGCCACTCTTCACCATGGACATCTGATCTGATCTGGTGCCAGGAAGCTCCTTCTTAGAGTCATGACTTCAAGACAATTACATTTCAATGTCTTTGATGAGAATTTTGAGTCCAAAAGGTAGGCAACTGGTGCTGACTTTTCTGACTGTACTTTTAGAATATCACAATTATTGTTCAATAATTCTCTTCAAGAAATGAACATGCAAGGCTTTGAGAGTGAGCAGAGAAAACTGACAAAATAAAAAAGAAATTAACTATCTACTAAACCATAGTTATTCAAATTGTTTAATTTCATAGCCACATGTGTCTAAACAATTAAGGTTTTTTTATGACATGCTCAATTTAGAATAGGATATAATAACTCATTTTACACTCATATATTTTATTTTAGAACAACATGGCTTAAGACATGCTTTAAATATAATTTAAAGATCAATTTTCATTGTATTTATAATATGTAAAGACATTTTAAATCACTCCACAAATATGTGCCATACACAATTAAATTAATTTTAAGTTAATCATATGACAAGATGCATGATGCTGAAAACTATATTAAGATGACATATTGTATCTTATTGGATTTAGGACTGAGTAGTAGAGTAAAATAGACATAAAATTTAACTCTGTTATAGCATCGGTTTTTTAAATTAAAGCTTTCATGGTCTGATATTTAGAATTCTTACATATTTCTTCTTTAAAGCTACCTATTCATAAATATTTTAATATATTAATAAAAATAAGAAGAATCTATTTAAGACTGATTTTAAAAAGCATATTTCCATAGAGTGGATTTTCAGTCTTTATTTTAATAAATGAAGAGTCAAATTGGATATAATAAGTACTTTATTTTCTTTTTAAAAATATTGTTAAATAGAGGTAAAATGTATATTCAAGTAATTGTAAGATCATAAGTATACACTTCAGTGAGTTAATGTAATTAGTTAATTAAGTGTATAATTCAATGGTTAAAGATAAATATAAGTATACTCATCTAGCTACCATCCCAAACAATAGAGAGAACAGTTTCAGGACCCCAGGGCGTTTCATCATACCCATTCTAGTCAATGCTCAATTTGCTAGCAATAGTGATTTTGATTTCTAGGACCATCATTAGCTGTGCTTGTTCTTGAACTTTACATAAATGGACTCATATAGTATGCAATCTTGTCTGTAGGTTATTTCATTTGGCATATTATCTTTGAATTCCAACCATTTTATTGTTCATATCAAGCCAGCCATTATTTTTGTTGTTGCTGCTGAATAGTGTTCAGTTTCATGAATCCACTCCAATTTATCTATTTTCTTGATGGACATTTTTGTTGTTTCCAATTTGGAGCTATATGAATAAAGCAGCTATAAATCATTCTTATACAAATCTATTTGAGGACAGTGATTTCATTTCTCTTAGTAAATTATTAGAAGTGAAACTGCTGGTTCATAGAGCAGATGCACATATAACTGTAAGAAACTACATACACTTTTTCTAAATAGTTGTATCATTTCAATTCCTACCAATAATATATGAAAGCATTAGGGGTTCTACCTCCTTGTCAACCTTTGGTGTTGTCAGTCTTATATTTTAGCCATTCTAGCTGGTGTGAAGTGGTATCTCATTCTAGTTTTATTAACAATGTTTTACTGAAGTGCTAAAGATAACTTCACATGTGATAGAGAAATTTCGATCATAATAATATAAGTAGAAGATACAGACTAGAACATTTTATACTTTTAAGAAACATCAGAATGTTTATTTTCCTCATTTTAAAATTTCAACTTAATGTTTTCTTTATTTACTAGGAGTCTCATAGTTCAGAGTTAAATTATAAATTATCAAGAAAAAAAACAATGACCACATATTCAGGCAAAATGTAATGCTATTAATGGTACTATAACACCATATAAAATCTGGGGTATCTTTCAGCCTTCATTCAATAACAAGTTGACACTGATGTTAGGCAAAAGATCCACAGCAATAAGTATGAAATAGATAATTGTCAATATACCTTCTGGTATCAAATTTCTATGCTTTTAAGTAATACTCTATTTTAATATTAATGATCACACCTTCTTCAATACTATAATGAATGAAGAGATGTATAAAACAAGAAAATAAGCCCCAGTAAACAAGTAACTATGATAATTAATTTTGATTTTGTTGTTGTTGTTAATCCTCACCTGAAGATACTTTTTCCCATTGTTTTTCAGAGAGAATGGAAGGGAGAGAAGAATGGGTGAGAGAAACATTGGTATGAGAGAGACAAACCGACTGGTCGCCTCCAACAGGCACCCTGCCCAGGGTGGGGAGCGAACCCACAAGCCAGGTATGTGCCCTTGACTGGGAATTGAATCTCAGACCCTTGGGTGTGCGAGGGCACTCTAACCACTAAACGCTGAGGTCAGAGCTTAATGCTAATATTTTAAAATACTATTGACTTCAAGCAGTCATTTCTGTGTGAGACCAGGAATTATGTCCTAGTGCTAATCCTTCTATGGACAGTTTTTATTATTATTATTATTATTATTATTATTATTATTATTATTATTTTATCATTATTATTTTTAAGGTTAGGCTTTTTTGTAACTTGACAAATTCAGGCTAAGACAAGTTTATTGAAATTATGTAGAAAGCAAAAGATTCAATCAGAAGTTAGTAGAACTGTAGTTTCTACAATGACAACCATTTTAGCTTTTTTTTCCTGTTGCAATGAACAGTTGGAATAACTGTTCACTTGTTTACTTGGGTATATCACCGCCTCCAGACTTTACCTATTCAATTATGTCTGAGCTGCCATCTGACCCTGGAGATCTCAAAGATTATAAGTTATTTCCCCACCGGTATCAGAGGAATTAAGTCCTATTTAGGAAGACTTTGACTTTGCATGGAGGAGTTAAGAGATTTTAGAGAAAATTATAAAACTGTGTAAAAATAATAAAGCAGTAATCACAGGACATAAAAAACTATCTGAATTCTTTAAAGGGTTATGAGTAATTTCTCTTGCATAAACAAGGTATCCTGAAAGGGTTCTGAAGTAATTTAGAGGAGAAGCCAGGAGAGCACATGAAAACCCACATGGCAAGCAGGATCACTTTTTTAAAAAGTTTGTCAATCTAATGAGCACTTAATTAAAGTCAACAGAGTCTCTAAGTCTCCAAGTAATTTTTCCAAAAGAGCTTTTGGGAAAGGGAACATTTTTCTCCATGCTTGTCCACCTTTCCTCTTGTTCTCCATTTGTCTGATAACTGTGGGAAGCCTTTATAATATTATCTTTCAGGTTTTATTCTTATTAACTCTTTCTTCTCAGAATGTCATCCATATTACAACTAATCAAATAGAAAAAATGTTTCCTATTAAAATATCAATATTGTAGTCTTATAAAAATAAAGTTTTATCAATTGTTTGTTTAAAAATGTTTTTCTTAAAAATTTAATCAGACTCTAAATTTGGAGCCTTTGGATGGATGGCCTAATCAGATAGATTTTATATACATATATAATTTATCTTATATATAATCTTATAATATGCATATTATATGCATTTATTTATTTATTTATTTATTTGCTTGCTTGTTTGTTTAAGCATCTCAGTTATAGTTTTTTAACATATTTTTATTGATTTCAGAGAGGAAGGGAGAGGGAGAGAGAGATAGAAATATTAATGATGAGAGAGAATCATTGATTGGCTGCCTCTTGCATACCCCAACTAAGGATCTAGCCTGCAACCTGGGCATGTGTTCTGACTGGGAATCGGACTGTGACCTCTGGTTTATAGGTTGACGCTCAGCCACTGAGCCACACCAGTCAGGCCTCTGATATAGTTTTGATATGCTCACCTTTTGTTAGAAATGACCAAGAATAGGAAAAGGGAGAAGAGGCACCCAGAAGGCAGCCAGAAGTTAGAGGATAGAATGGCAATATTAATTATTATTACTTTGGTAAGAAAAAATAAATGGTTAATAAAGTATATGACCATTTCAGAAAGTGTGGGAAATGTATAATGCCTAATCTATAATAATCTTTTAATACATAGTACTGTCTTTTCTTTGGAAAATTTCTTCAATTAGTTTTCTGTATGTAAGTCAGGGCTATGGTTGTGAGTCAAGAAACTATCCCTTTTACTCCCCTACCTTTCATCTCATCCTCTTCTTCAATCTGCTGACATCGACTGGTTCCAAGCAGGAGTTGAAAAATCTCTTAGAAACATTTCTACTTTTTAAGTTTCAGTTGTATACCTGTGGCTCTAATGAAACTGTGGAAACCAAAATAAATGTATGAAAGGATTATGGAATCCCTAGGAGAAAAATACATTCTGAAATTGGGGGTAGAAGGTTCTGAGGGATGAAGAAAAATGTTTTCAGGTAAGATGTGCTGTTAGGAGAACAGCACAAATCTGCCATGCTAGGGACATCTGTGTGCTCAAAGGAGAGAAAGACCACCTGAGTATAAAGAAAAAGCAGGGATATTTTGTGGTGTATATCAATATTTTCCCATCTATATTGCTATTTTTATATTTTTCATCTGCTGATAGGATTAGGATTTGCTCCTAGAAGTCTGATTTTCAAAGTCATTGCTTTTAATCATTATCTGATTTTGTCCCTCATAAAAGCACTAGGCAAAATATTAAATGTGGGTTGCAAGTGTCCTCTCTCATTAAAATTTTAATTTTATTTTCTATTTAATTAGGAGGTAGTTGTAAAAATTCTTAATTTTATAATATTTTAAAATGTTTTATTTGTTCAATTTGCTTTGTTTTATTTTTTCTGGAATGAGGGCCACATGGCCACATATGGGACAATTACATTTAGTGCATATGATAGAATCTAAGTGCTAAAAAGAGGTTCTTCAAGATCTGTAAAAAATTTAAAAAAATAGAAACAAACTGTTTCTTATTACCACTGTATGCACATAAAAAATCCATAGTAGATGTTCTAAACAGGGTTCCAGTGCAATCTTGTTTACACTCTGTTTGCTCTTAACACAAGGTTCTAAAAAGTAAAGCTTCAGTCCAGCACATGTGTATTTATTAATTTTATTTTAATACACACCCACATTTAGTGGAGTCTTAGTATTTAGAATTAGTATTTCAAAAATCTTTCTAGATGATCTTGAGAGGAGAATTAGTGTAAATGAGATTTTCCTGTTGATGACAAAGAGTTAGTCAACGTCTTCTCACTAAGATTGACTGGTTAATACTGTAAACTCTGTCACTTGGAGTGCAGAAATATTAGCATGTTTGGGGTGGTTAATTGCCTCTCTCCCTCAGTACATGGGCATTTAGGGGAGGTAAGAAGGGTCAGACAGAGCCAGCATGAGGTATGTTGGCCTGAATGCATCCTCCCTCATAGTCAGTGGAAACAAAAGGAACTGGAGGATACCTTGTGCTCCCACACGGAATTTCTTCTCTTGGTTATTGAAAGGCTTATAATAGGCTTGTGCAAAGCAATGCCTTCTGGATACCTCTACACCAAGTAATTAAAACAAACAAACAGAAAACTATTCTGTGCCTATATGAAACATGATACAGGTATTTAGAGAGAAAACAAGAAACATGGGGAATCTTTCAGGAGCTCATGGCTCATGAGTCCAAGCCTCCAATAAAATTTTTTTTTTAAAAAAAGCTATGGCAAATCAAAACTGCTATCTTCCAACTTTTATACTATGGTAGCTCATAAAATAAAATTGAAATTTATGTGATCCTCCTTGCATATTCACAAATTGACATATAAATAAGTTTTTACTCTAGGTTTAAATAAGGTTATTTTTATAATAGGTGTTAGAATATTACACATTTTGAGGAAATGAAATATAATGAGGTTTAACTAAAATTTAAATAAAAATATATTTATTGATAAAATATGTTTTAATTACCTTATTAAAGTTCACTAAATCTGAAAGAAATCACATAAAACTGTCATATCTTTGGATTTATTCAGTGTTAACTGGAAAAAAATTAATATTTTGGAAAACATTCCAGTTACATTTAAAATAATTAGTGTCAATTACTTATATTATTTGGAATTTTGAATTTGGGACATTCCAGCGCTGGCCATGCAACCTGTTTTTAAAGCCACTCTTCATTTTTTATAGAAAGAGGCATAACAGAGGGAAAGAAAGGAAACTTTGATTAATCTGTAAAGGAAGCTGCCTTGAACCCAGTGTTTTGATTTTCCCATTGCCGAGCTCAAAAAAAAAAAAAAAATCCATTTGAGTAGCACTAGAAGATTTTTTATTCCTAAAGGCAATGCACCATCTTAAGATATAAGATAGATGAGAGATGTGTATTTCTTTTGTAAAATGGTTAAAAGGTAGGTCTCTTCTCAGGCAAATCAATTTTCTGGAAGAAATTTTATATGGGATTTGACTATGTAGAAATGTATTCCCTATAACTAGCCACACCTGTGTCCCACTCAAAAATCTTCTCATAACCTAAAGGGTGCTCTTACCTCTTCTGGAACTGCTGGAAGAGCTTCCTTCCCAGTGGTTATCAGGCTTCTTATCATGGAGTAACTGCAGACATCTGTCTGTGGGAGAGAGGAAGCAAGGGACAAAGGGGGAGGAGATAAGGGAAATGTGAGCATCTTGTTTGCGACATTTCAGAACCTTGGGAGGACAGGTAACTTACCCAGATTTCTTTTTTTATAAATTTTGTTTTATTGTTTAAAGTATTACAAAGAGTATTACATATGTCTCCTTCCCCACCCCCCCTTGACATTCCCCCGGCCTCCCCTACCCCCCATTGTCTTGTGTCCATTGGTTATGCTTGTATATAAGCATTACCCAGATTTCTATTGTGAGTTACATATGGGAGTCTGAAATTCAGAAATGAGTTCAGTCTGAAATGAGTTCAGTTTTCAATAAGAGATAAACTTATTCATGTGCTTTCAAACTGAAATGGACGTAACACTCGTCTGGTTTATATCTTTGCTCTTGAAGACTCCATCCCAGTACTACATGTACTGCAGGTAGCTCTGCCCAGGGCAGCCGTCATGGAAGTGTTCATGCTAATGGTGCTCAGCAAGACATGTACTGGACAGGGTGTTGCCAACAGCTTGGAGAAAAGGAGCCACCACCACACTCTGTGCCTCTCAGCCAACTCCTGTGCAGGAAAGCAAGTGTGTGTGTACAGACATACACACAAATATGCTCAAGGGAGCATCATTAATTATCTGTATTGGATGTTAACAGATATTCTCCAGAAATCTAGACAATTCATCCCGACTCACCTGACCCCTTCTAGGCACGAGTGGACCATGGAAAAGTTGAACTGCCTCTCCTTCTCTCATATTCATCAGAGACTTCTTTGGGGGGCCACGAGCTGTCAGTTTAAACACATTATCCTTCATCCAGCTGTCAATTCATAATCTATTTCACAGCTCTATAATCTCTTGTCACATGATATTACCCTGTTCTTCCTCTCAAACCTTTTCTTTATGTTCACAGATCCCTCTTTAAGAATCAACAAGTGCATATCCATCCTCAGCTTCTCCAAGCTCCTCATTCTTCCCTCTGAAATCTGGTTCTCACACAGTTTCTCCTTCTATTGAGCAGAGATATCCCATTCTTCTACATCCGATGCATTTCATGTGTTGTTCTTTCCTGATACTACCTTCAGAACATAAACAGGGAGCAAGCTACCCCAAAAATGATAAAAAGTTGTCTAACCAAGGTGATCTGGAGGAAGTACCCATGTGGCACGTGACCACTTCTGATCCTTGGCTCCTTTTTGACTCCCTCTGGCTGCCTTTCCTCGCTGAGGTGGGGTCAAGATGGTGGCACATTTCTCAGACACCCTTCCCAGCAGAGGACTCCACAGCCCCTTCATTTGAATCACGTCAGGCTCTGTGACAGCTTGACCAGAAGAATAAGGCAAAAATGATGTGCTTTTTTCTAGGCCTAGGACTCCAGAGAGCATCCGCTTTCACTTCTTGTCTCTTGAAATAGTTCTTGGAATCCAGTGGCAGGGAAGAGGCTAATATGGAGAGAAATGAGGCTATCAGTTATCAGCCCTAGTAGTTCCCAAGCAATATCCAGCACTGAAATTTCAGAAAACACACACACACACAAAACAAACAAACAACAAAAAAAAAAAACACTTGTAAGTGAGGCATCTTGCTAGTGGGTCCTTTAGTCCCAGGCAAGGCCCCAGAGAGAGAGTGACCTTGAAATAGCAGATCACTAGCTTTGTTACACAGCAATCAATAAAACCAGAACACTTGCTGAGGCACCTAGCTTAAAGTGGCATATTTCATTACTTCACTTCTTGCTAATAGTCTCCTCTTCTTTTTCTGACTGCTCCGGACAAAATGTTTACAGTGGACCAACTCATCTGTCTGCCTATACCCTGTCTACTTCATGTTGCTGATTACAACTATAATTCCAGGGCTTCTAGTCTCAGTTGGTCTGGCATCCTGTTCAGAAACCCAGTATTTGTGTATCTACTCTCTCTTATTTTCCACAAGTGTTTGAAGCTTACTCCCCTTTTTTAAACCTTTGACCAAGAAACCCAATTCTCCTCTCAGTGGATGAATTCAACTCTGATTTGACAGCAAATATAGAAGTTGCCAGATGAACACTCTAATACCCTGGCAGTTATTCTGTTAATTTCCCTCCCTTATGTCCTTCATCTTCAATTTCTTCTCCTTGAGTGTGTTCTTCTGAGTAGTCTTCAACTACAGTTAAACATTTCCCACTTTAGAAAATAGAATGTGGCTCGGCTGGCGTGGCTCAGTGGTTGAGCATCAACCTTTGAACCAGGAGGTGCATGGTTCAATTCCTGGTTGGGGTATATGCCCAGGTTGCAGGCTCAAACCCCAGTAGGGGGCGTGCAGGAGGCAGCTGATCAATGATTCTCATTGATGTTTTTATCTCTCTCTCCCTCTCCCTTCCTCTCTGAAATCAATAAAAATATATTTTAAAAATAAAATGCTTTGATTCCACATTATTATGCAGCCTTGAGGCTCAGCTCTCCTTAATATCCAAGCTTCCTGGGAACATTTTAGATGCACTGTTTCTACTCTCTTACCTTCCCATGTACTCCACACCCACTCTGGTCTAGCTTTTTGCCCTCCCCACTATTGAAACTGATTTTCCAGGGGTAATTACATATTCCCTTATTAAGATTATCTACTGAATATTTTTATCCATATTTTTAAATTTTATTTTATTATTTTAAAATTTATTTTATTTTTTTATTGTTTAAAGTATTACATAGGTCTCCTTTTCCCCCCATTGACCCCTTGCTGGCCACTCCCACCCCCGGACAAGCCCCCTGGTGCCAGTGTCCATGTCCATTGATTATGTTAATATGCATGCATACAAGTCCTTTGGTTGATCTCTTAAACCCCCAATCTCCTGCCCTCCCCTGTCTTCCCTCTTAGGTTTGATGGTCCATTCAGAGTTTCTCTGTCTCTGGATATGTTTTTGTTCACCAGTTTATGTTGTTCATTATATTCCACAAATGAGTGAGATCATGTGATATTTATCTTTCTCTGACTGGCTTATTTCACTTAGCATAATGGTTTCCAGGTCCATCCATGCTATTGCAAATGGTAAGAGTTCTTTCTTTTTTACAGCAGCATAGTATTCCATTGTGTAGATGTACCACCATTTTTTAATCCCCTCATCTGCTGATGGGCACTTAGGCTCTTTCCAAATCTTAGCTATGGTGAATTGTGCTGCTATGAACATAGGGGTGCATATGTCCTTTCTGATGGGTGTTTCTGATTTCTTGGGATATATTCCTAGAAGTGGGATTACTGGGTTGAATGGGAGTTCCATTTTTAACTTTTTGAGAAAACCCCATACTGTTCTCCACAGTGACTGCACCAGTCTGCATTCCCAGCAGCAGTTCACAAGTGTTCCTTTTTCTCCACATCCTCGCCAGCACTTGTCCTTTGTTGATTTGTTGATGATAGCCATTCTGACAGGTGTGAGATGGCACCTCACTGTTGTTTTGATTTGCACTCTCAGATGATTAGAGACTTTGAGCATGTTTTCATGTGTCTCTCGGCCTTCTGAATGTCCTCTTTTGAAAGGTGTCTATTTAGGTCCTTTGCCCATTTTTTGATTGGATTGTTTATCTTCCTTTTGTTAAGTTGTATGAGTTCCCTATATATGTTGGAGATTAAACCCTTATTGAAGATAACATTGGAAAATGTGTTCTCCCATGCAGTGGGCTTTCTTGTTGGTTTGTTGATGATTTATTTTGCTGTACAGAAGCTTTTTATTTTGATGTAGTCCCATTTGTTTATTTTCTCTTTAGTTTCCATTGTCCTAGGAGCTGTATCGGTGAAGATATCGCTTCGGCATATGTCTGAGATTTTGCTGCCTGTGGATTCCTCTAAGATTTTTATGGTTTCCCAGTCTTACGTTTAAGTACTTTATCCATTTTGAGTTTGTTTTTGTGTAAGTTGTAAGTTGGTGGTCTAGTTACATTTTTTTGCATGTATCTGAATATTTTTTCCAACACCATTTATTGAAGAGACCGTCTTGCCTCCATTGTATGCTCTTGCCTCCTTTGTCAAATATTAATTGAGCATAATGGTTTGGGTTAATTTCTGGGTTCTCTTTCTGTTCCATTGGTATATATGTCTGTTCTTGTGACAGTAACAGGCAGTTTTGAGAACAGTGGCTTTGTAATATAGCTTGATATCTGATATTGTGATCCCTCCAACTTTGTCCTTCTTTCTCAGGATTGCTGTGGCTATTCAGAGTCCTTTTCCATTCCATATGAATTTTTGGAGCATTTGTTCTAGGTCTGTGAAATATGCCATTGGTATTTTAATGAAGATTTCATTGAATCTACAAATTGCTTTGGGTCGTATGGACATTTCAATGTCCTGTAATTTTCTGAGTACAGGTTTTTTACCTCCTTAGTTAAGTTTATTCCCAGGTATCTTAATTTTTTGGTGCATTGATAAATGGTATTGTTTTTTTAGTTTCTCTTTCTGTGACTTCATTATTGGTGTATAAAAAAGCCATATGGGTGTTAATTTTGTATCCTGCTACATTGAAGAATTCATTTATTAAGTCTAGTATTTTTTTGATGTAATCATTAGGGTTTTCTATGTACAATATCATGTCATCTGTGAATAATGACAGTTTTACTTCTTTTCCAATTTGGATACCTTTTATTTCTTCTTGTCTGATCACTATGGCTAACATGCCCAGTACTATGTCAAACAGAAGTGGTGAAAGTGGGCATCCCTGTCTTGTTCCTGTTCTTAAGGGAAATGGTTTTAGTTTTTGTCCATTAAGTATGATGTTGGCTGTAGGTTTGTCATAAAAGGCTTTTATTATGTTGAGGTATGATCCCCCTATTCCCACTTTGCTGAGAATTTTTATCAGGAAAGGGTGTTGGATTTTATCAAATGCTTTTTCTGCATTAATTACTATGATTATGTGATTTTTGTCTCTCAATTTATGTGATGTATCACGGTTATTGATTTGAAGATACTATACCATCCTTGCATCCTCAGAATAAATCCCATTTGGTCACGGTGTATGATCTTTCAAATGTAATGCTGGATCTGATTCGCTACAATTTTGTTGAGGAGTTTAGCATCTATGTTCATCAAGGATATTGGCCTGTAATTCTCTTTCTTTGTAATGTCTTTATCTAGTTTTGGAATTAGGGTGATGCTGGCTTCATAGAAAGAGCTTGGAAGTGTGCCTTCCTCTTGAATTTTTTGGAATAGTCTGAGGAGGATAGGTTTTAGTTCTTCTTTGAATATCCACTATTTAACTTGATTTTCTCTGCAACCCTCAGTTTTGTTGACACCTGCACTTTCCTGAAATGTTCTACTCCGTTGACTATTGCTCCTTCTTCTTCAAATTTTCTTCTTGCCTCTCTGACTGCTCCTATAGCATCTACTTTGCTCCCTCTCTTTCATCTTCTTGCTCCTGAAACTTGCTGTCAGTCCCAGTGACAAGAGGACCTACACCACATTATATATTCACCATAAGTGAATATGGAATATGAGCTCATGCTTTCTCATGTGGCTCATCATCTCATCTGAATACCTTAGAGTACAGGCATTGCTAAACGTTAATGAGAGTGTGGAATCAAACCCCCATTCCTTAATCTGTCTCTCGGATACCTAAAACTTTGAATACAGAGTTGGTTCAAAAGAAAAATAATGTTCTTATTTACTTTTTAAAAATTGTCATTATATATGTTGTTTTCTTTCTTATTTAAACAATTGAATATAGACTTACATTTTTATCTTTATGGCAAATATTCTGCATCTAAATGAACTGTTCATCCATTCTTTTAAATACGTATTTTTGAGGTTATAGTTGCTACAGTAGCTGCTTCTTGGCAAATGAAAGAAAAGAAAAATGAAACATTTATTTGATCCTGTTGGTTTTCTTAATCACTGAACCTCAGCACAATTTTTCCACTAGAATTTAAACCTCTGTTGGACTAGGACTTTGTTTTATTTATTTTTCTAGTTCTGGCACTTGTCATAGTATCCAGCAAAAGAAGGTTGTCAATACACGACAGGTATGTGCATAGTTTTAAAAATGCTCAATTCATTGTGAATATAGTGAGAGATAAAAATTACATCTATAATTTTACAATTTGCTTATATAATTAAGATCTACTTTTCTGAATATACAATATGCTTGGAGGCCAATCAACTTTCTCTCCTAAAAAAACTAAAAGATAACCATTGGAATTTAAAGATAAATATTTTCCTGTTTGCAAATATTTTCTATATATAATACTTTTTTCTATAGAAGAAATATTATCAGAAGCATAAACTCAAAGGTTTCCCAGTCTGCATTTTACTACTGTAGAGAAGATGTCCATTCATACAACTGCCAATTGCTTTATTTTTAATAGAGCATCTGCAATTACTTTTAATGTGAATATAAATCCCTTTTGTTGAAAGAAAACACTTACCTTAGTTATGTTAGAAAGGAAAACAACATAAAAAAATGACTGTATATATTAAAAATCATAAGCATAAAAATACTAATTAAGATAAAACATAATATTATAGTCTCTAATAAACACAAATAATCCAATCAGGAATGTGAACACCGTCATAAAATTATGACATAAATCATATAAGCTTACCGAAATTAAGTTAATAAAATGATGTGAATAGCCTGGTTGATTTTTGACACCTTTGAGGATTTTCTTCAAACTATAAAAAACAAAGTCTTCATCTTTTAATAAGGTAGAATTTTTTTAAAAGGAAGTTTTGTACTTTTGAGCTCCTCAAATAATCAATATATGAAAAAATGTATTTAAAAGCTGTCAACCAGCAGAAGAAACTAGAGAATACAAGCAAAATTGCACTGACTTTTCCTTAAGTAAAATTCTGAGATAAAAACAGACATAAGGCATTTCTGACAATCTCTTGAAGATTTAAAAATGGAAAATGTAGTTAGTATTTTAGTAACTTCTTTGTAACCGATGCTGTGAGATACTGCCCCTATTCCCCTTCAAGGACTGCGACATTGATTCCTCCAACAGCCAACAGCTGGTGGCTGATAGCTCTGTGCTGGGTCCCTCTTCTGGAATGACTGTTGTGACTGCATCAAATTCACCTCTTCCCTGTCCCCAATCCCATGTTCTTCACCCTCCCTCCGGTAGAGATGATCTTTAGAATATCCCCAATGAGCATCCTGCATAGAAATCTTAGACTGGATTAGAATCTGTTTCCTAGAGAGCCCAACCTAATGCAGACATTCAGGCTAAAAAAAAAAGCAACTTAAGCTGTGTGTTTATAAGGACAATACATTAATTGAAAGTAAGAAATTTTTCTTAACCTTGTTTGTCTAAAGCACCTTGAAAGATACCCGGCCATCTGGAGATGGATTTGGTTCACTGATTTGACCAGGTGGTTTTTTTGTTGTTTGCTTTTTGTTTTGGTGTTTGTGTGTGTTTATGTAGGTGAAACGTTAAAGACACACTCAAGTACACGCACCTACAATCTGTCTCGTGTTTCTCATTGTCTATCTTATCAACGTTGCCATTTCCTTATTCCCTTCTATTGCTTTATACTTGGCATTTATTTATTTTATTACAGACAAGTATACTCAAATTTTACATAAATTAAAATTTAAAAAGACTAAATTGTGTGTCAATTGAATTTTTTAGACCACAAACAGAGAATTAGCCCTTGCATGACTTCCTAAAGCAACAATTTCCCAAGCTTACTTGGGTCATAAGAAATTGGGACACTCTAAAAAATATGGAAATTCTGTCTAGGGTGAGGCTTGGTAGAGTTTTAACGTGTTCCTGGGTGAATATAAAAATCATTTAAACCTGAGAAAACAGTCTGAAGAGGAACCGATGACTTAAAGCCCTAGGCCAAGTGCATTGGAAACTTTAATCTGTATACAGTACAACACATATCTTGTTAAAATGTAGGTTTTGACTCCTTATTTCTGGGCTAAGGTCTGAGATTCCTCATTTCAGGCAAGCTCCCCGGTGATACTGATTGCCATGGGACAGTGACTAGTAAAAGTGGAGCCCATTCAGTGCGCTTAGAAGCAGGAACATTTCACATGTGTATCTTAGGTCTTTGGGGGGGGGAAATGGGCCCTTTGAGGATTTAGTGCCTTGCATAAGAGCAAATGCAATTTCCCCATTCTCCTTTGCTTCTTTTCAATTGATATCTGCAGAGGGGACAGAAAAGTAATCCCTTTTAGTTCACATAAACATTGCACTCTTCTTTGACTCGATGAACGTCACTATTTCCAGATGTTGGAGATGTCTGTGACTCACTCCTGTACCAAAGCTTCCTGACTCTAACTCTCAGTGTTGACTTCCAGTATTCTCCAACCAGCCATCTGCTTTTCACAACCTTCGTTAGCTTGATGAAGGAATTTTTAAGGGACTTGGGAAGCAGCTCTAAGAAAGGTTTATGTGACATGTTCTTGGGTGACATGTAAAACTAGCCAATAGATGGGTTTATTGTTTGTTTAAAGAAAATGACTTTTATGACAGGCATATGAATTGGTAGCTCAGTGATGACAATGAGCCTTAAACAAGTGCTTTGAAAATTCATTTATTACACTCATGTTCCCTTTCAGTTCTGCTTTCTTGTCTGGTCTTTTTGCACTGGGTGGCCTCAAGGGTACAATAACTGTGCTTTAGACAACTATGCCATTTATGCAGAAAATGAATTTGTATATATCCATATAGATATAGTTTTCTTTTTTCTTTTCCTGATTAAAACACTATGCTATCACTACTTCAATGTCTTTATTCTTAGGTCTATCTGGAGATAAAACTAACCACAATATAATTAAATTAAAGTAAATAACAGCTAAAGTGTCAGATAACTTTAATCACGGTCTCCCTAGAATAGAGAAGGGTTTGTCACAGAAACCTAAGTCCTGGAACTTCCTTGTACTTGGTTTTGTTTCTGACTTGAATTGAGTGATATCATTTTCAAGCCCTCATGAAGATCGCTGATCTTTTTCTCTAATTTCAATACAGTGATTAACATTATTGCAAAATTTTCTCCTTGTGTTTAATTCTATTTGTTATACAGATTTGGAAAATGAATTTTCTATAAAGACATTTCTATATTATTTCATATTTTATGTCTTTATTACAGTGTTTATTGTTTATTTTTATTAATGTATTAGAAGTATAAAATATTTTGGAAGTCCAGATGAGTTGGTTTGTTCATTTTCACAGTTTGGAATGTATCTTTACGTGTGAGAAATAGACTAGCAAGCACCCTTTACTGGATGCTATTATTAACTACTTCAAGTTGCCTACATCCCTTGAATGACTGAATTATGGAAGAGTATTCAGAGTCTAAATCAGAACTGGTCACTGACCTACTTGAAGCAAAGTTATGGATTAAAGATGATTTGCAAATGTTATTTCCATGAACCCTGATTCTCCCTTTTTGAACCTCAGGAGTTTAGGTAAAACAGGAAAGCATTTTGTCTTCCATGGCTTCCAAATCCTTTTAAGTAAATTTGACTTGCTATCTATGCCTTCTCCTACTTATTGCTTCTCAAACTTTAATATACTTCAGAATCCCCCAGAGGGCTTGTTAAAAAACAGATTGCTGGAACTAATCCCAGAGTTTCTAATTCATTAGGTCAGGGGTGGGCCGAAGAATGTATCTTTCTAACAAATTCCCATTGATGCTGATATTGATGCTACCAGTCTGGACAGCCCATTTTGAGAACCACTGTGCCTCATCGTTTGCAAATTTCTCCTCCATAGTCTCTGCATTTTCTCTTTCCACAACAAATGCTATCTTACTATTTAAATTAAAAAAATAAAATAAACAATCTACCTACACATGCAACAATATTAACAAACCTCAAAATGCTATGCTGAGCTAAAGACACAAAATGTATGAATAAATTTATATCTGATAACAAATCTCTCCAAAATAAAATAAAATTCTAGGAAAAAATTTATATCTATAGTTCAAGAACAGACAAAACTAGCCCAACACAATTAAGTTAGAATAGTTGCCCCTGAAAATGTGGGAAGAGTACTTGGAAAAGGAACAGGGGGATTGTCTTGAAGCGATGCAAATGTTCTATATCTTGGTTTGGGTAGTTGTAATTGAGTGTGTATTTGTTAAAACTCATTCAATTATACCACAAAGATCTGTAACACTTGTGCATATAAATTTTACCTCAATGAATAAAATAAATTATGATTGCCAAATATAAAAATGGTTCTCTGTAGTAATAAAATCTGTTAAGCCAATTTAGACTAAAATTAAGAGGATAGACTTAATATGGGTCTACCCTCAACATCATTTAAATTTTATTTATTAAAAATATATATAAAATATTTTCAAATATTTTATCTTAAGGGTCTTCATCACAGGCCTTCACCACACTATTTGGTGTGTCCATGGGTTATAGTTCTTAATCCAACTGCTTATTCAAGGACATTGAGCAGTGGGTAGCAACAGAGAAATGCAGGGTGGTGGCTGGGCAATGATAACATGGGATGACATTTCTTAATATTCTTTTTTGACACATACATACTAAACATTTTAAATTTAGCACTTATTTTTCAGTTTCTAAATTTATAGAAACTAAACGACATATCTAAGTTAAAAGAAATCCTACTCCCCCACCCCCAGGAAATTTCTTGTATATATGTTGTTGAACATAAATGACTCTTAAGATAGATTTGACCCATTGATCACATAAAACAATTGGGTTCAATAATAAATTCAAGATAATTAAAAAATCAAAATATATTATTTAAATGTGAGGCATTATTTCTATGTTTTATTAACATTTTTAAAAGGTGTTATTATATGAGTAATGATGTTAATATTAAATTTATTAAAAGTCTTTGAGAATTATCTAATAATTTCTTTATTATACAGCTAAGAAAAAACAAGTCCAGAAAAATTAAGTGACTTACTCTAGGTATGACAGCTGTTTATTTACAAAATTGGACTAGAATCCTGAGATTCCTTTACTCCCAATTCAAAGAGTGAAAATGACCCAGAGAGTGAAAAATTTTCTATTTTGGGGGGGCATTCATAGGGATTAGTCTTATAAATAATAAGTTTCATGACATGACTATCCCAGTATGACATTATTCTTCTAAGACCAGAATAACTTACCATGAACCAGGGATTTAAGAAAACCAGTGAAAATTATAAATACCTATTAGAAAGTAGATTCTTCTTATAGAATCTACCATTCTTATACAAGTGAAGATTATTTTTTATAGCATAATCCTTGGGTTCTGGGAATTTTTCATTTTAAAAAGGCAAAAAACACCTGTACTATCAATTAAACTTTTAAAAAGTGTTGTTTTCAGAAAGAGAAATGTATTTGGAGAATCCATTTAGTAAAGTTGAGTCTTTTGAAAGATATCGCTGTCATCACTACGGGCCATTTGGTTCACCTGCTAATTCCCCAAAACACGTATGTAGCAAAAGGTCTCTGCCCAGGGCAGTCCCTCATAATGTTAGAGCCAGATCAGTACAATGGATTAGAAATATGTAAATGTTTTGTCACCTTCCCAGTACTAGAGAGCTCAAATTGCTGAACATTTCATTCCCTCTCATGGCAGAGAAACGTGTGTTTCTTATTATAAAAGGTTTAGGGATGGCATACTGTGTAATAGCTCAGATGAGTAAAAACAAATTTAAATATACGCCATGCACTGGTTTATACTTTGCATGTTGTAAGTACTCTTAGAAACAGTATGGGGCCTTATTAAGTTTGAACCCCAGGTCTTTCAACTTCCCTGAGAAAAGAGAACAAATGGTAAGTGCATGAGAAAATAAGTAACTAACCTCTGTGATTTCCCACTTCAGCTCCAGCCCAGATATTTTTGTCAGTTGTTAATTACAGTCATATTTCTCTAAAGCATTTTATTCTTTTTTTAAGCAGAAAAAAAAATAAGAGACACATTTCAAGGAAAAAGGCTGAACCATGCAGTATAGGTTCACATTTGTTCTGTGTGGAGAGGAACTATTGGGAGAAAGGCAATTGACAGGGCTGCCTACTAGACAGGAGGGAGCTGGGGGTTTAGCTGAAGTAGGTGAGAGTGGAAATCAGAGTGGGACAAGTGAAGAGGCAGGGGAAAATGGCCAAGAACTCTGGCTTGAAAATGGGGAAGGTCTCAGTGGAAAGGTAAGAAACACTGATGGAATGTGAATATGTTTATTCAGCCAAGAAAATCGCAATATCGCTTTCAGTGCTCTAGTGTTGTCTTCTGTCTATTTCCATAGACATACTTGTGTATGATGATATATTGATTCTCAATGCCTCTGGCATTGAGGATCATTGTGGCACAAGGGGGGAAAAAAGAGAAAGAAACTTTTTTTTTTTTACATGAAGAGAAATTAAGGCATAGGGAAGTACATGAACTGATTTCAGGTCACATAATTAAATTACTAATAACATTTGAACTAGAGCCAATGCCCTAACCCCACATCCCACCTCATTTCTGGAATTGTTACATTGGATGTGACCATAGAGGTCATTTAGTCTAGTCTTCCCTCATCTGGCCCACCTTCCTTTGGAGGCTAAAATCCTGAGCTATCATTGCATCTACCCCCCTGAGCTTTATCCTGATAATTCCTTTCATGATGAGTGGTAGTTTCTATCAAGAATACCAAGCAAATGGTTTTGTTGAGCATGAAACTCCAGGCTTTTCTGAAATATCAGTTACCATTTGATTGCTCTCTTATTTTTCTATGCAGATGCTTGTTGACAGGAAACTCTGTGGCCACCATTCACTGCATTTAAGTAATCAAACAACCACAAACTGCCACTGCCACTTTCATTTCCTGTCATCACTCATTTTCTTTAGCTGCTCCCAGCTTATTATTGAAGCTGGATGCCCCATGGACCCATGTATCAGGAGGGAAGACTGGGTATCTGCAGGTGCTGGTAAACATGAGGGAGGGAGGCAGAACATGCTTGCAGCCAGCTCTCCTGGCTTTCAGTTATGTTATTCACCTGTGGTTTTAGAAACATTTTTTTTTGTCTGTAGGATCAAATGAAAATCCTAGTCTTATTGCTGAAGGATTTTCTTAATCCCCCTACAGTAGTTAAAGACTATTCCTAGCTTCAGTCTGTTTGTTGTAGCTTGTGCAGGAGTGATGCAAGGATAACTTGCTTCCATCAGCAGCTATAGGAGAAAGCTCTGTGATGGTAAGAACTGGATTGAGTTGTCCTTCACAAGGACTTTTCTCCCAGCTGCTTCTATATAAACGTATGTCTCTATAGCTTGGAAGAGGACCAGGAAACAGGTGTCTTTCTATTAATACCCAGGATGTATCAAAGAAAGAGAAAGTACAGCAGTACCGGAGAATCAGGTGGTCCACAGTTGAATACTTTGTACACAATAACTAATCACTCAAAATATATCTATTTATAATAAAGTCTATAATTATAAGCCAGGTGGCTGTGGTTAGGAGACTGTGGGGTTTTTCAACAGGTTACTTGACTTACCATTACAGCTTTAAAAGAGCCATGGCCACCTGGGTGGGCAGTCGATGGTGCGACATGCGTCTGACTGTCAACAGTACACATGTGCTCTGCTCTAGCCTCTTTCTGTGCTGTCTTCTGAATCTGCACACATAAAAGCTGTAATCTAAAAATCTCCCCCTCCATTTGCCAATACAATGACCAGAACATTTAACATGGGGTTCCAGGAGCTTTGAGACCAGAAGTTTTATGCTATTTTTTCCATTAAATTGATATAGATTGGTGTTTACTGATGCAGTATTTTATAATCCAAGATATAATCCTACCAATGGATATATAGCTATAGATCCTTTGTTTTTTATTTATTATAATATATAATCCATAAGGAACAGTTTGAGTATGATATAATAGCAATGGTATATTGTTTAAGTGAAGCCATTGGGTATGGGAGATATGAAGGTAGGAGATGGCCCCTAGTCTGAGGGAGCTTTCTTCTTAACTGAGGAGATAAGATATGATAAAAAAGGTTTAAAAGATGTTTATATTACATGCCCTCTCCCTGCAAGAGACAGTATCTATTAAAACTGGTAAGACAGGGGAGATTACTATGCAAAGAGATTAGTTACATTTAAAGCTTCATGAAGAAGGTGGGACTACAAACATGGAGAGAAATTAAGTAAGAGAAAAACAAAAGGACAGTCAAGGGCATTTGGGTGTAGTGATTGTTTTAGTTTTCTATTACTGCATAAGAAATCACAAACTTAGCCACTTAAAACCTGTTTATTATCTCCCAGTCTGTAGGTCATGTGTCCATCATGGCTTAAGTGAGATCTCTTCCCTAGGTCTCCCAAGGCTGCAAGCAAGGTATTACCCAGAAGGCATTACTAGTTGTAGTTCAGGGTCCTCTTCCAAACTCACTCTGACTGTTGGCAAAATTCAGTTCCTTGTAGCCGTTTGATGGGAGTCCCCATACTTTTTTGCCAGCTATTCTCTAGGGGCCACTGTCACCTCCTAGAGGCCTCTCTTAGGCCCTTGCCATGCGGGCCTCTCCCTCGGTTCTCTCACAACACAGCAGCTTCCTTCTCCAAGGCCAGCAGGAGTTGTCTGCTCTCAAAGTTCCCTCTTCGGGAGGGGCTTAGGCCGTCTTTTAAAGGCTCACCTACTAAACCAGGCCCATCCAGGTTAATCTCTTTTTTAATTAACTCAAATGCAGCAGATTAGTCAATCTGATTAGTATCGGGAGTGAAATCCAATCATGTTCCCAAATCCTATACACATTCAAGGGGACAGAATTGCACAGGACATGTAGACACATAAGGAGGTGGAAATCTCTTGATCCATTGTAGAGCTCTACCTACCACAATAATCAAACAATGCAGCAAGAGGTGGTTTTACATGGTGTGTTTAAAACACAGTAACAGCAAGAATCAATTGTGAAATAATTTTAGAATTATAAATCTGTTCAAACAACATTGGAGACATTAAATGCCTCAGGTCCTTAAGCCACTTTGGTGGGTTTTACTTAGTGCAGCGTTTTAACTGAGGGAGTGAGAGGACCCACAAGTCAGTGAGCTTACTAAACTTGAGACGTGTCAATTCTATCTAAAGTCACTGATAATAACGGAGAGCAGCTTTGGCAAGTGATTTCCTTTGTTTGGATGCCTTGCTTATAACATAAATATAGTTTATAATAATAAAATGTATATTACACAATTGTGATTTTAATAAATCTTTTAATGGAGGAGTAGGACTGAGCATTTACTGACCTTGGTAAAGGTGAACTTAATTTTTCTGAAGTTTTTGATTTTTCTCTCAGGTATGTATGAAGAAAAATTATATCTTTAAATGGTTTACTCATTGCATTGTAAAGTTTGCTGTTGTGCCTATTTTGCTCTTAAATTTATCAAGTTACAGGTCCCTCGTGGGAGCTGACACAACGCGGTAAAAGATCTAGGATCGGTACTAAATTTGTGGTATTTTTCTTTTTAATAAAGTTTTTGTAGGGCTTGTAAATGCCTTAGGCAGCTTTTTCTTCTTCTTCACCCTTGTCATAAGGCCAGGTTATGAACAAAAAGGAACAAATATTCCTTACAAGATTAGTTCATGTGTGAATCCAGCAGTGTATTTCAAGTAGTAGCCTTTTTGTTGGGAAAAATATAAAAATGCTTTTTTGTTTGTTTGTTTCTAGGTATCTTATTTAAAGAAAAATCAAGGTCCTTAATATATTCTCTTGAGGTTTGTAAACTTCAGAATGTTATGAAACATGGGAAATTTATCCACTGAATCTGGAGCAAAGTTCATTGATGATGCCCTGGGACTTGATTGCTTGGTACTATTTTATGATGGTCTGAGAAGGCAGTGTACCAATTCAAAAATAAAAGTGTGTGCTAATATTGGCATTATGACATCTTTTCCAAAAGCATATCTTTGTTGAGCCAACAATGTCTTAATATTTCCTATGTTTGGAAGAAATTATGTAACTTTTTCCCATAGTCATAGCCACTTTGGTGTATTAGTTTGTCCCCTTGCTTCAAATACTAACCTATAGCAACGGGTGTATTTCTAGCAAATACAAAGAGACAGATAGCTGTTCTGAGGTCTGGAATATATAACTTTAATTTAAGATTGCCTAAGAAGCGTCTCTAAGTTCTAACTTAGCACAATCTAGGACTAGTCTTTAACAATATAAGATACATAGGGAAATGTTAAAATTATGAATTTTTATTGGTTTTCTGTATGTTCTGGTTTTACTCATTGTAAATCTATGGTAACATTGATGTTTTACTGAGGAATGAGGAATTAAACAGTGAGGTAGGTAAATGCAAAGACCCAATTATACAAAATGTACTTAACAGCCTTGGTCTCTGTACATCCATCTGTGATGGTTGTAAGTCAAGTTTAGTGGTAATTTCCCTGAAGGAGCAAATGACTATTAGGAGAAACCTGGATTTAGTACATTTGCTGTTTGCTTAATGCATTATCTCTCACTAAACTAGAGGTAGCAAACTCACATGCTCATGGGGGCTAGGGAGAGCACATAAATGAGTGAGGCTGACTAAGGGGACTCTGGCTGAAAGCAGGTGCCTGCCCTGTCTAATGCAGCTGTTGTTCTTCATCTCCAACTGACCTGCCCATGCTGGGATGTGAATGCAGTCATATCTGAGTCTTCAGTTTTTCAAGGAAAGCTAGAAATCCAGATTTTTATATATATATAAATATATATATAAAAATATATATATATTATATATATATGTAAATATATATATAAAAATATATATATATTATATATATTATATATATTATACATATAATATATATAATATATATATAATATATATATATATATCTCACTTTATATATAAAGGTAGGAAGGTGATTAATACTTATTAATGGAGCTTGTGGTCAGAAAACCCATAATATAAAGGCCAGAGTCACACTCTCAGCTACCAGCCTGTAAGCCTCATGCAAGGCAATGACTCCATGATAGCTGAGAGAGCTGAGCTTTATCTCTGGTTCACTGTGTAACCATGGCGGAAATTGACTGACCCATGGTAGGCCCTCTATAGTTATGAAATGAATGAATTGTTTTGGTAGCTGATCAAATGCATTCCATTTATCCTAATCTTACCCTTAACAACAACAACAACAAAATATCAAAAATGAGACCAACATGCCGAGGCCGGTTTGGCTCAGTGGATAGAGCGTCTGTCTGCGGACTGAAGGGTCCTGGGTTCGATTCCGGTCGGGGGCATGTGCCTGGGTTGCAGGCACATCCCCAGTAGGAGATGTGCAGGAGGCAGCTGATCGATGTTTCTCTTTCATCGATGTTTCTAACTATCTCTCTCCCTTTCTCTCTGTAAAAAATCAATAAAATATATTTTTAAAAAAATGAGACCAACATGATGGTTAAAAATAATAGTACAAGGTCAATTCAGTGAAGTCATGGGCTTCATGAGGTTTGTATCATATTTGCCTTCATAAGATTTAGAAAAAAAAAAGTGGCCTGTGGTTTAAAAATCTAGCCTGCATGTATTGCATTTGGCTGTCACAATATTCCCAAACACGTAGGCCTATGTACAATATATGTAAACCAGAAAGTTTCATAGACATTTCCATATTTCAGGATTTTTTTCAAAAAAATAGACAGATCTGATATTATTGGGCTCACATTCCCATATAGCCACGTTTGCAGATCTGGGAAGTGACTTCTCCCTAGGACACATGCTTGTCAGTTAGGCATAGTACCTCCAACTCCACCTACTGCTCATCACATCAAGGTTGAGTGCCTCTTGCCAATTTTTGTGGAAAATATATAGTTATTTTTCATATAGTAAGAAAGAGTTCTCTGAATCTATGGCTCTGCCTAATCTGAGAAAAAGAGAAATGAGAATTTATGTCCACAGAAAAGCCTGTGCACAAATGGCCACAGTAGGTCAGATTGTAAAAGCCCAGATCAGAAACCACTGTGTTGTCCTTCAGTGAATGAACGGTTAAACAACCTATGGCACATTTACAACCTGCTCAGCAAAGAAAATAAATGAACTATTGAAATATGCAATAACTTGTGTGAACTTCAAAGGAAGTATACAAAGTGGGAAAAAAGTCAATGTATATAACTACAAGGTTACATCCTGCAAGATTCCATTTGTATAACATTCTTGAAATTATAAAATTATAGAGATAAGAAACAGATTAGTGATTGCCCGAATTAGGGGATAAAAAGGGAAGGTGGGATATAGGACCAAGGTGAGTGTGGCTATAAAAGGGCAACACTGGGGATCCTATGGTGATGGAACAGCTTTGGTTTGTGACTTGACTGTGGCAGTGACACACAAACCTGTACATGTGATACAATTACATAGAACTAAATACACAAATACACCTACCCCTACAGAAGTACATGTAAGCTAGAGAAATGTAAATAAGAATGACAAACTGTTCCAATGTCAATTTTTTTGTGATATTATACTACAGTTTTGCAATATGCTACCATTGGGGAAACTGAGTCAAATGTACATGGGATTATTTTATACATCTGTATATAGAACAGCAAATATCTCAAATGAATTATAGTTTGAAAAAGAAACAATCTAGGATTACAAATAGCCTAGAACATGTCGCTTTACCCACCCATGTTACTTGCCTGGTCCTTATAGGACTTTGAGGGTATAGCTCCCGACTTACAGTGCCACTCCCATGCCCAGAATGGTTGCTTTCAAAGGGAGTGTTGTGGGTTTGGAGCTGGAAATGGAACAGAATCAAAGGAGGCATAAAATAGTAGCTAAAACTGAACACACGACGGGACCTTGGAATTTCTCCAGAGAAATGTCTGATATTTTCTAACGATAAAGAGTTAGCAAAGCCAGAGCACACAAGAATATTGTTAACTCTCATTGTCATTATTGCAAGTGCATTTCCGGACATTCCCTGCTGTTTCTTGTCTCCCCTGTGAGCTGAGAGAATAACTTTCAGAGTAAAATCTGGTTGGCTTCACAAAATGGCATCATCATATACAACATCCTCGTTAGGAATCCTACCAGCTACTTAAAAGTTATTGCTCGGGAGTAAGGGGGTTGTCCAAACCATGAAGGATGGGTATGGAGGAGTGGTAAATATTGTCAAAGGGTGTGTTTTGATTTGCAGCCTTCATTTGTTATGGCGTTATGAATATGCCACATGTAAAAACTGGTAAAGAAACCATATTTAAAATGCAGTCGGGAAGCCATGAAGGGAGCGCTCTCAGGCAGGTATCATTCACTACAGCCTGCATAGCCAGCAGGAAAAAGAAAGACACGTATTATAAGGGAAGACATTTCTCATATGCAAATGTTATCTCCTGCTTAAAAAATAAAAATAAAAATAAAAAAGGAACATTCACCCTACACTCCAGCAACACACACACTGATGCAAAACCACGAACCAACCAAGTGGCTACAGTTTGCTTGTCCTGAATTGCAATTCCTCTTCTATTTCCTAATAAACTCATTTTTGTGAGCTTGCCTCTGTTTACTTCTTTGTTTAGATGAACACAAACAAATAAAATGCTAATTTAAAAAGAAAGCACAACAAAACACTGATTATTTTCTAAAAATTGAAGAAATGCCACCGGAAAGCCTGGGCCCTGCTGCCCGTCCCCGCCCCGCTACTGATTCCAGGAGAAGAGCAGGTAAATGGAGAACATGGCCTGTTTCGCACGCCTCAGGTCTGCCTCCCTGCGACAGCGCGCGCTAGGCTTCCAAAGGCTCCGTGGTGAACAGGCTTGGCTACAGAGCTCTGGGGGAGGGGACAATTCTCTATTTGTTTATAGTCTTTAACTCTAATTACATAATTACATTGGAAGGGGGACTGACTTCTGAGCAAAAGCAACAAAGCAAACAAGGTAAAATTATAACAGGTCAGTCCAGCTATTATCTCTTTAGCCCTCCAGTGTGTGCGGGCGTGTGAGCACTTGCGTGCGCTCACCAGCCAGTGCATGGTATTAACAGATAAAGGCAGTCAGGGGTGCAGGCAAGGCTATCATTTTACCTTTAGTGCACTGTGGCACCCTGATTATCTCATTGAAATTGTAAGGTAAGCGGATGTTGTAGAAACAGAGGCCCTCCGTGGCTGGGAATAGAGCAGACCTAATTAGCCTCAAGTACCTGTAATCCTAGATGTACCTCAAGATAAAAGCTAGGGAAAGTCCCTCAGGTATGACTAATAGGTCCCCAGCCAGGTTGGCTCTGGATCAGGTGTAGTGTGTCAGCTGTGCTGAATGCACCCTATTGATCCAGGACAGCCTGCACTTTCTGCCACAAATTGAATTCAAATTGCTTACAAGGCGTCTGGCTCTACCTGATTCATATTTCAAAATAATTTTCTTCAGTACCAAGTTGGTAGTAGATTGTTTAGTCTTTTTAAAAGCCATCTTTTAAAATACATCCTCTTTAATCTTGCATATGATTTTCTTCAAAACCAATTTGCAAATGCTATGGACAAGTGCATTTTAAACGCATCTTATAATTTAGAAAAATGGAGAAGGGCTTATTTAAAGATTATGCTCCCTGACTGCTAGGTGATATTTTATTTTAAAAATTATTATTTATTTAAGGGAATTATGTTTTTTTCTGTTCATTAACTAATTATAAGAACTTAAATAATTATAAATACAGAAAAAATACAGGATTTTAAGATGCAGATAATCTAAAATAGTATTTTCCAAATTATAGTAATTTTGTATTCTAATAAAATGTTTTTTGTTATATATTTTTATTGATTTCAAAGATGAAGGAAGGAGAGAGAGAGATAGAAATATCAATGACGATTGAGAATTATTGATCAGCTGCCTCCTGTATGCCCCTTACTGGGGACGAGGCTGCAACCCAGGCATATGCCCTGACTGGGAGTCGAACCGGTGACTTCTTGGTTCCTGGGTCAACACTCAACCTCTGAGCTACACCCGGCTGGGCTATTCTAATAAAATGTTTATGACACAGCCTCCACTCACTACACCTGCTCAGCTCCCTCCCTGTACACAATCTGAGCTGATGGCCACAGAAGCCTCCGCATGAAGCCAGGGTGGGGACATGAGCCCTATCTGTTTGGCCCCTTCTCTTCTTGGGGCCTTTGAGGGGCCTCTAAGGAACCCTAAAAATCACTTCATTGAGCAATGTTCAGTCTTTAAAGGGACCATACCTAAGGGTTTTCAGACTAGTGAGGATCTAGGCTATTTTTGAAAACTATTGCTGAATGAGATCGCATAATCTCATGCTAATTGAGTAAGTAACCAACACTTCCAGAAAATTCTTCCTAAACATTGCAGATTTTTACTTTCATTAGACATTGGGGATCATCTCATCCATTCTACACGTATGCATTGAGCATCTACTGTATACCAGGCACTCACTGTTCTAGGAACTGGAGAGGCATACGTGAACAGCACAGAGGGAACATACAGTGCTTACAGAAATCAGCAATATACAATTAGCAAAGTAAGTAAATAAGTCAGTTAAACTTTAAGAGAAAAGCACTAAGGAAAGGAAAGAAACAAGATAAAAGATATTAAATACCAAAATGGTTAAAGACAATTTTAAATGAAGTAACTAGGATAAGCCCATTTCAGAAAATGTTATTTGAACTGAGACACCAGTGAGAGGAAGGAAATAGCCAAGTATATTTTTTTGGGGGGGAGGGGAATACATATATAACAGTATTTCCTTGAAAGAAAGAACTCATCTTGTACAGGTTATGCTTCTTCTTGATTTAGTCAAGTACTTCTGGATCATTATTCAGGGAGAAAAGCCAAGGCCACCATTCTCAAAGGTAAAGAAGGCATTTAAGATAAGTACAAAAGTATTAGAAAGTTTACTGTAAAATAAAAGGTTGCTGCTGGTGTTTAGCTAAGTAGTATGGGTTAAAAGGGAAGGCAAGCTAGCATTTCATAATACTTTTAATTCATGGCTTCCCACCTATTTCCTAGTGGTGTTTTCCCATTTCTCAGTCAGGAAGCTGGGGTTGAGAAGTTGCCCAGATAACCAGTGGTGTACTAGAGCCAGCAACATGTACCAGCTCATGAGAGTCATAGGGGTCCATCTCCTCCCAATTCTCCATCAGGGACATCACTTTGGCAGACTGAAATTGGGCATGAGTGGATGTGCTCACACTATAGAAACAGAAACATTGCAAATCTACCTACCCCACTCCAATGGCTGGTTGGGAAACATTTATCGGGACACCACTGAAAATAACCTACTGAAACCTACTGAAACAATTTTCAACAGGTGCAAAAGTGTGCCAGTTTTCTCGGGAATCCTTCATTAATAGTCCCATTGGATCAGTTACCAATACAACATTTCCCCCCAAAACTAAGAATTTTTTTAAAATTTTATTTATTTATTTTTATGGCGCCAGCACCCAGGTCAGGGAGTCAGAGATTTTAAATTATTTTATTATTTATCTGTTTGTTTTTTAACATCATTTTTAAAATCCTTACAGGAGGGTATTTTTCTATTGTTTTTCAGATAGAGTGGAAGAGAGAGGGAAAGACAGAGAGAAATATCGATGTGAGAGAAACATTGATTGGTTGCCTCTTGCGCTCGCCCTTGAGCCTGCAAAGGAGGTACGTGCTCTTGACCTGAATCTAACCCAGGACCCTTCAATCTCCAGGCCTACACTCTATCCACTGAGCAAACTAGCTAGGGCCAAAGTAAGAAATTTGGCCCAGTTAGCGGCCTGTTTTATTTCTAATCATCATGACCAGAAACAGAAACTGCCCCAGATTATCTAAAGTTAGGGCAAAACACTTCTTGGGATATTCATTTTAAATAGAAGCTTGATCTATATAGTTATGAATTCTGTTGTCTGTGAAAAATAACTGTAATACTAAAGGGAGGTAAAAATGATACATTGAAACAAAAATATTCTTATCAAAAACCGCAAAGCATAAAGTGGAACAAATCCTAAACTCGGTATCTGTGGACAGGGCTAAACATTTTCCAGGTTATATGTGATCTAAAAAATAACCAAAGTAATTAAATAAATACTAATTTGAAGGGGCTGCATTGATTACTTCACCTAAATTTACATTTGAGTCAGCAACTCAGAGTTCACAACTATTTTACTTGATGATTTTACTGTTGTAAAAAAATGCATCTGTTTTCCAGTTCACTTTCAGGATTTAAAAGACATTTTTGAACTTAGACATATAGGAAAGATTGATAATAAATTAGAGAATGTCTCTATTACTCAGCATTTTGTGTCATGATGATTTCTCTTCCTTAGCAAAGGTTTGCCACTAAATCTACAGTGTTTCTAAGCTGAGGACTTGCAAGACTGTTAGGCTAATTACTGAATCACCTACAGGGGCTAAAAATTGGACCAGGTTTGTTTGAAGGGATGTCAGATACAAACTAGACAGCTGCTTTTTTCTCACTCATTTCACTCTATTATTGGTTAACTTAGTGGAAAAATGTAAATTTTCCAGGGATTTTAGGTTGAAGGTATCTCAGCCAATGTAGATATGTGCTTGACTTGAGGTCTAATTTAACTCCCTTGTAGTATTGATCGGCGGAGACCACCGGGGACACTTACAATCTCCCTTTGCCAAAGGTAGACGATGGTATAAGAGTAAAGTGTAATAAATGTACCTGTCCAGTCCCATGTCGATATCCAGCTGCCTTGTGTGTGAGTGTGTGTGTGTGTGTGTGTGTGTGTGTGTTCACTTGTGTGTATGTCATTTTGAGTGCATCCGTATTTCACGTTTATTGTAGTGTGATGAAACACCTTTCAAAATGGCCAGAGGGACACTCAGCAGTAAGCGTTTAGGCAGTACAAATTGGAGTGAACAGGAGGACAGTTAGCAGGGAATATTTCTGAGGTCAAAATGGTCTGGGTAGGAGCTGAATCAGCTAAATGCAGAACTAAGAGCGACAGTACCTGCTGCAAAGTAAATATAGATTACCTTCTTGATGACAAATTGATCCACTGGACAAGAATCTTTCAGAAAAAGAGACAAGTGCAAAAAAAATTAAGTAATTCACACTGACCAATTTTTAACTCTTTATTCTATAACCATCCCATCTCCCCATAACTTTCTTCTTCATATCATTTCAGCCTAACAGAATCTATTAAACAAGTAAATATCTATGCAAAACTCAAAATTCCAATGTTAGCATGAACAACTTTGAAAGACAAAATGATTCCTCCTCATTTAACTTATGATTCTATCCCATCAGACATAAATTCTCATTTCTAGTTCTGTAGCAAGAACTACCATGGGTAGAAAATCAACCTAATGTGCACGCACCATTTTGAATTAATTCAGCAAATATTTTTGAGCCTTTACTATGTGTCTGCCTGCTCCAGCAAGTTTATTTAGGAAAACGCTGTCTTCAAAAGATTTCTTTCAATCTTAGTTCACTTTAATAAAACTGGCTAGCTTTCAGTAGGCAAGGAGTAGGGGTGGGCAGGTAATGTCTTCATTTATTTAGTTAGCAAACATTTATTGAACAAATACTCCAAGCCAGGCTTGTTCATTGGCAGATGATGTTATATCAGCCTCAATCACTTAGTTCCATTTCTCAAGGAACTCACAGCTGGTTTAGGGAAGATCAGTGATTTAAAAAGTACAAATAGAACATTAGTAGATGATAAAAGAAAGATCTCAGAAAAGAGATCAGTTGCCAAGTTGCCCAAGATAGTATGTGGAAAGATCACAGAAGGTTTCCTGGAAAGGATTACAAAAGGTGAAAGGAAGACTAGGCAGAGGGAAGGAGGGTAAGAAAAGGAGTAAAGAAGAGCATTCGGTGCGGCAGGAGCACCTATAATGGATGGACAGAGCAAATCGAAAAAGTTGGTGTGGCTTCATACAACCGAAAACAAATACCAGTTACTGAAAGTGGTTGGCGGGAGCCCAGGAAGGAGTAGTATAACAAACTGACAGCCCTATTGGATGCTGGCAGGGTAGAAGCTCTATAAAGTTAATTATAACAACCAGATGTAATGATTCTCTGTCCTAAGGAAAATTAAGACCTAGCATCAAATTGTGGCCATTGAGATGGCGACGAAAAAATCAAGTTAAGCTGACAACTTTCAGGGGGTTCCTTCAGAAACTGTTAAGGATATAAAAGTTTCATTGCATCTCAAACAAAAAACAAAACAAAACAAAACAAGCAAAAAAAAAAAAAAAAAAAAACACCACACAACAGCCCACAAAACACACACACACATAAATTATATCAGTAAAGTTTAAATGTGTCTATTCTGAGAATTATAGTTTTTCAGACTATTCTAAAGTATAATTGTGAATTTTACTCATGAAATTGTCTCATATTAGTCCATTTCATCCTAAGTGACATTTTTTTCTGGTACCAATTATCATTGGGTATTGAGATCCCCTATATATAACCATATCTGGCAAGGGAATCAGAAGGACAGATAAAGAATACTCTTTTTTAAAAAATATATTTTATTGAGTTTTTAGAGAGGAAGGGAGAAGGATAGAGAGTTAGAAACATTGATGAGAGAGAAACATCAATCAGCTGCCTCTTGCACACCCCTTACTGGGGATGTGCCCGCAACCAAGGTACCTGCCCTTGACTGGAATCAAACCTGGGACCCTTCAGTCCACAGGCCAACGCTCTATCCATTGAGCCAAACTGGCTAGGGCCTTGGTCGGCAAACTGCGGCTCGCGAGCCACATGCGGCTCTTTGGCCCCTTTAGTATGGCTCTTCCTAAGCCTTAGGAGTACCCTAATTAAATTAATAACAATGTACCTGCCTATATAGTTTAAGTTTAAAAAATTTGGCTCTCAAAAGAAATTTCAATCATACTGTTGATATTTGGCTCTGTTGACTAATGAGTTTGCCGACCACTGGGCAAGACCACTTGCCCTAACCGTTAGGGAAGAATACTCTTAAGTCTTGCAAAACTAGATTTCTGAGAAGATCCAAAGAACATCCCAGAAGATGCCAAATTTCCCTGTAGCTAGGACAGATTCTGCTAAAGGTATATTATGTGCTGAGTGTGGTGACAAACCTCTAATAGGTCCAAGGCTAAACTTAGAAGAGAGTAATCACTTGGTAAAATAAACTAAAACAGCAAGAATCAACTCACTGGCCTAAAACTGGTATCTCTTCTCAGTTTTAAGCCAATTTCCCTTATTTTGAGGCCAATAGGGCTAAAGTCTCATTTACTATGCATAGAGATGAGCTCTCTCCTAAAACTGGCTACTTCCTCCCAATTCAACAAATAAGAAATATAACATGTATTTTTATGGGACTCTGTCCTAGGTACTGCTCAGCAATGCTCAAATGTTCTAACCATTGAGGTTAGAACAGTCCTGTATTACTTTCCTGACCTGCCTGGAAAATAAAGCACACATTTTGCAATTAACTAAAGCCTAAAGACAATTGGGAATTATTTCCTTGGAGGAAAAGGATATGCTCAATATTTTATCCAATCAAAAAAATTAAGAAATTAAAAATTTGTATATTGTAAGTTAATACTTTCAACTCAAAGAGTGTGTAAATACATAAGTAAATAATGTAAACCCATAAATTAATGAAAAGTGTATAGATAGAAGGGGGCTACATATCAACAAAGATTATTTTAAATAGGAATCAAATTATAAACTTATAGATATAAATTTAGTATCTGAAATACTATTTCAAATCTCCTACAACATTGCACTGATTTGTGGAGAAATGTGAGAATAATATAATAATTTGTTTCTGTCTTTTAGGAGAAAGAGAGAGAGAGAAAGGTCATTGGTAATGAAGAAATTACAACTCATTCATTTTATGTCAATTGAAGGTATATCATATAGTATCTGGCTCTAATTTCCAATACTAAGCAAAACACTGAAATAGTTTGTGGTATGATTTTTTAAAAAAATAGTGTTTTCACATATGTAATCACATCTGTGAACACATTATGGTGAGAGTTACTAGTATATGTTTCCAAGTGTGTTCTATTATATTCCAACTACAATTTTCTGAACACTAATTCTTTTAACTTACTCTGGCTACCCTGAAGTAAATACTATATATATTTCAAGAATCCTGTACAAAATTATATATTTGATAGCAGAGTGACTGCTGATTCAGTAAACAGTGCATAGCTGCATTGTATCGACCGTGGTGCCACATGATTTCTACACAGCAGGCACATGAAAGAGGGGAATTTGTATACAATAATATTTTAAAGTCAAATCTTTGAATTTCTTATCAATCATTTCACATACTGCCTGGAGAAGCTCCAGAATCCCATACCATCTTGTGTAGAAAGAGGAACGTCCATTTTAGAGATGACTTGAAGGAGGTAATGATAAATAAAAATCATTTATTCAGGAGACTTCAAATCAAGAGCATGAAGAGAAAGAAAGGGTAGATGATGGCCTATTGATCAAACTAGCTTCAACCCTGGCCTCCCAGTAGGTGTCAAAGGTAAAGACTCTCCTAGGGAAAGGGGCTGCTAACTAGAAGGCATTGACTGAGATTGCAGGAGGCAATACAGCCATCTCACCTCGGAACAGAACATCCTTCACCTTTGGTGCCAGGGATGCTCGCTGCTCATTCTATTTTCTTTGCTTCAGGCAGTGACTAAGGGAAGAAGAGCTGATGCAATGCATCCAAGGCATCAGAGTTCACAGGCCTCTAGCATATCTGGGGCATCTGTATCTACACTGATGGAAAGCATTTTCAGTTCAATCACTTTGAAAGCCTGGATAATCAGAGGAGCAGGAGGACTTGTAGCATGGATAACAAATCTGATGTGTTTGTGGATTTTTTTTTTTTTTACTTTTATCAACATGAAGCTCAGTTAGCAACTGCACCAAACATTGATTTTGCTGTCCTGTTTGTAGGCACTACAGGGGTCTTTTTAGCCGTGCGGCACAGACATATGCTGAACAGCCTTTGATTTTTTTTCTTACAAGTTTGGTTTGCAGGATCGGCCATTGCCAGCATGTGTTGTTCCAGTCATTATGTAAGATCCATATCATCACTTTGTCTTGAAAAATCACCTGTTTCCATCCTTGCCTTTCTCATTTTCTGCCAATCCTTGGGCATTCCACAGCTGTTCCCCACCCCAGTCTGAGAAGTCCTGGGTTTCTTACTTAGAACTTGTATAAAAACATCACTGTAGTGAATGATTCTCTGGGCACTACCCCTCACTGCTTCTTGGGTATGCTAAGGAACTCTGATTACTGTGATGGGAGTTCTGCACATGCTTCAAGCAGGGGACAGAGCCCTTAGTGCAAACTTTTCCACAGAAGTCTCTGCAACAACTTCTCAGAACCCGTGCCTCGTTTATTTTCTTTTCCCCCCCCGGTTTGATGTCAGTCATCAATCGAGCAGGAGACAACTCATTTCATTTCTCTGACACGCCATGATGGACTTGTGTTGCACCCCTGACTTATTTTGAGAACTTCAATTTCTCAAGCTGAAAGCTTGAATGTCCCATGGTTGGAAGAGCTATTGATCCGATGTAGATGGACGGCTCACGAGGAACTGATACATTCCTTACAGCACTTTCTTTTTCCTTTGCTTTCCCTGGCCACTATATAATGTGGTCTTTCTCGGAGTTTGCTGTCATCTACAAACTTTGATTCTGGCCTCTGGAATCATTCTATTTTTATACCATTTTTTCCCCTCCAAGCCTTGTCCTCATGTTGTATTGCTCCATTTCATTTCAGATGAATTGTCTATTAACTTAGGACTAAGTCTATTAACTTAGGAGTTATTCTTGGTCCCTTTTACAACTTGCTGGAAAATCTAGGCACTGAGGTTAAGTGATATGTCCTAGTGATTTCAGAAGAAACAATGCCCATTATTTTCTCAAAAAACAAGATGCTAATATGGCAGTAAACATTAAGAATATATTTTTATTCTTATTTTTATTTAAATTATTATTTGAAATAGTAATTTAAAAATCTGCAAATAACCCACTAGGGGTATTAAATTATGTAATTTTTAAAAACCTGATTTACAAAGTTTCTGGTGGAAATAATTAGTTCTGTATGCCCTTCTATGATAAGATGAGGTGACTACATGCTGTCTGGAAGTCTAGGGACTTAAACTACCCTGACCTAACATTTCCTTCTCTGATTAAGAAATAGATTAATTTAGAAGTAAAGAACAGTGTGGACCTCCACCCCTTTAAGACACGCAAAAGTGAATGTAAGAACTTTCTTTGTCAGACTGCATGAAAATAAGACCTTTTTTTGTTGTTAATCTTCACTGGAGGATATTTTTCCATTGATTTTAGGGAAAGTTGAAGGGAGGGAGGCAGAAAGATAGAGAGAGAGAGAGAGAGAGAGAGAGAGAGAGAGAGAGAGAGAGAGAGAGAGAAGTGAGAGAGCCACATCAATTGGTTGCCTCCATCACTAGCCCCAACTGGGGTGGGGAACCTGCAACCCAGGTATGTGCCCTTGAATGGAACTGAACCTTTGAACCTTCAACCCATCAGTTCACAGACCAACACTCTAACCACTGGGCAATGCCAGGGGCAAAATATACCTTATTTTTATTTTCTTCCTAGCATTTGTGAAGTGATTAGTAGGTGCTAAGCTCTGTGCAAGGCACTTCAGGTACTTTGTCCATCTTGTCTTCATAGGGCCTTTATAAAATACATCATATTATTATGTGCATTTTATAGGCACAAGAGTCTCAAATTTATAACTCTCTCTAGCTCTACAAGTAATAAGAGTAAAGCAATTATTGGAAAGAAGTCTGTTTGACTTTGGAACATGCTGGGTCCCCTAATAAAACAGAATTCATATCAGAAAGAGACTTTAATGAAGGGACAGCCTACATACATGTGGCCAAATTTAAAAAAACTACAAAATAGGGAGGGACCCAGAGATTAGCAAGAATGTAAGTCTTTAGCATCCATGGGGCTGAATGGGCGAGGGAGCAGGCTTTCTTTCAAGCTATCCAGTCCTTTTCTTGGACCTTCCCAGGGCTATGCTGTTGCCTTCCCCTATCCAACTCATTTCCTAGATCTTTCAGGGTGTTTTGCCCCTATCCTATCTGGGCTTTTTCCTGAATTTTCCCAAGTTTTGTCTCCTCCCTTTAATGGTCACCATTTTAGCTCCTACTGCACATGCTTCATGGTTTTGTCTCCTCATCTGGCTTCTACTGGGCATGTGCTTAGTAGAAGGTACCTCCCCCTGTGCCATCTTAGCAGCTACTGCACATGCACCCAGCAAAGGAATTTCCCCCTACCCCTCACCTCCCCAACCACTACTCCCCCCACCTCCCCACCAGGCAATCCAGACAAACAGACTGGTTGTTCACTGGGGTGACTGGAAAGCCAGACCATCCTCCCTCCTTGGAGGGACACAGAGACATCAATCCCCTTTGGAGGGCAGTGAAGCTGTCCCCTGGAGTGTCTGGGGAGCTGTCATTTCCTGACTTAATTAAGCTTAGCCAGCTTTCTCCCTTCTCTTTTGTTAGTAACTAATTAGCTGCCTATGCTAACAAAACTACTCTCTGTATCCTAGAGTAAGGATACAGATTTTCAAAATATTGGAGGATGAAATCTAAGAGATTGTTTGGGCCAAGCCTGTTCTTTCAAACTGAAGAAATAGATGCCCTGCGTGCTTAAGTAATTTCCTCAGCTTTAAACATGTAGGAAATGGGGACTCATACCAGGCCCTTACTCCCACTCCTCTTGTGTGAATGACCACTGCACTTCGGGACTTCTTCCTGAGAAGAAAGACAACTCTCTCTTCCACCTGACTTCAGTGGTGGCTTTCCAGTAATGTTAGCAACTTCCCTACACTATGTATTGTGAAGGTAAGCTCTCAGGCATTACTGAACATCAGTCATACCTTATCTATCATTGTTTACAGGTCAGATAAACACAGACAAATAAAGGAGAATAAAATAGATGTGTTTTAAGAAGCAACAATTCAATAATTAATGAATGTGGCAGGGTATTTTATTAATTACAATTTTATATAATGTGACAATCATGATTAGATTGTGATGTTTGCCCGAAGAGGCTTTACAAGTTGCATTTTTAAAGATATATTATGAGTATAATCTGGCAATTTATTGCAATCTAAATTGATTTTTTTTTCTTCTCTCTTCTTCCTTCTCTTAATCTCCCTTCTATTTAACAAGTCTGAAGTGAGATGTTGAAAGCACAGTAACACATAAGGGATAGAAAGATTACATACTTTCTTATATTTGAAGTAACCTAGAAATTAGTTTATTTTTTGTCTCCATATGTGTGTTTGTAGATATAGAAATATAGAAATATGCATTTCTCAATAGTCTGCCAATGTATTATATATATGCATATATAGTGTATGTGTGCATAATTTAAATGTATTTAGAATACATTATTTATAATTTAGTTGATCAAAAGCACAGACACTGTTATCCTTTTTATAATTTTTGTATAAAACCATGAAAACAAGTAAATATTTATTCCTGAGATTGGAAGGCATTTATTATTTTCATAGGCTACTACAACGTTTATAATAATGATTATAAAAATAATAGCTAAGATTTATAAAATGTGTATTACATGGTTGCCCTATGTATCATTTCATGAAATTCACATGTATGTATACATATTATTTTAATATATGAAGTAACTAAGGCTCAGAGAGATCAAATTACATGAGTTACACAATCAGGTAAGAGGTTCAACATAGACCTGAAAATATATCTCTCTGGTTCCAGAATCTGATACCTCTCCTAGCCATTTTCTCAGTTATTCCTCAAATTCCAATCCATGACCCCAAACACTTTCCTGTTTGTTAATTTTGTCTTATTTTCATTTGAGGATCTGGTTTGGCTTGGTGGATAGAGCATCGGCCTGCGGACCCAAGGGTCCTGGGTTCGATTCCAGTCAAAGGCATGTACCTTGGTTGCAGGCACATCCCCAGTAGGGGGTGTGCAGGAGGCAGCTGATGGATGTTTCTCTCTCATTGATGTTTCTAACTCTCTATCCCTCTCCCTTCCTCTGTAAAAAAAATCAATAAAATACATTTTTAAAAAATGATAGTGTAGTAACCTTTTTTGACTTGTAGTGGCCTTCTTTGGCTTGTCTGCCCAGACTTTATTTTCTGTGACTTGCCCTTCAATGCCTCTGTGCACATAATCCCATTGCTTCTGCAATGTGTGTTGCTTTTTAGTCTGTTCCAAGACTGATCAATACATTTCTTTCCAAGGTATTTTGGAGACAGAAAGATTAGGATCCTCTGAAGGTTGAATATATATCATGCAAAATTGGTCCATGTCCACATGAAGTAAAAATGCAGCCAGAAGAGCACAGACTGTGAATGAAGGCTGTATTCCAGGTTTTAGTGAATTAGGGAAGAATTCATGTCTCCTAGTTCATATGAATTTAGAGATACCTTAAGGTCCTTGTGATACATCACCTTTCACTTATGCTATTTGTAACTTTTAACCCAAAGGGAAACTCAGCATAACCACTGTAGTCCTAATCCAATCTTAAAAGTTTGACTCTTACCATCAATATGGATAACTGAAGACTAGCTGAAGAGAAGCCTTATAACCAAGGATATACAGAAGCCACAATGAGACTGGTAGGAAAGACAGAGACAAAAAAAAGGGCTGGCCCCACTCCCACAGGCAGCAGCTGAGATTCCAGAGAGATATCTCAGCTGCAAAAATTCTCCCTGAGAAGTGTGGGGTTTCAACCTAGTGCCGGGCTGCCCAGCTCAGAGCACCAGGGCCAATAAGAGGCACCCACATAACATCTGGCTAAGAAAATCAGGGGGATTCTGTGTGCCAGGGAGAAACAGGAGTCTGCTAGAGATGCAGAGGCCCTCTTAAAGGCGTCCACACAAAAACTCATTTGCCGCAGACTGGACTGGATCCTGTGAGGAAAGGCTAGTGTTTGAGTCTCTGGGAGAGAGCTGAGGGAACTGCTGCTGGTAACCCTGTGCTGCGTGCTCTCTCAGACCACAGACACGACCCTTCTTGGGTGGAGCACTCCCCTGCTTGTGGTATCAGCCTGGGGGAAAGCAATAGCTCACTCTCTGGACACCATATTGTCCAACACTGCAGAGTTCATACCCTGCCAAGGAGTCCACTGCCTGGGCTGGAATGTAGGTCTGAGCAGACTCAGGAAATGTCACTGACTGAGTTGTGTGGCTTTGGGGTAGGGGCTCCGACCTCTTCTTTCCTAGTGGTCCCTGCCAAGATCTGGGCAGAATCTGGGACAGACTGAGTTGTGTAGCTCTGAGGAGGGGGCCACTCCATTCACCTTCATCCAAGCCTGACCAGCACCTCCCTCTCCCAGGAGCTCAATGAGACACATCCTGCAACTCCTGGCAACCACACCCACTTGAGATCAAGCTCCTGGCAGAATTTTTGACAGACCGAGATGTGTAACTCCAGGAAAGTGCCATTTCCCCCTCACATATCTGAAAGGTGCAGCGCCTTCCATTCAAGCAGCCAAATCATGGCTTCTTTGGCCCTGATGAACTCTGCTGGCCTCACCCTGACAACTCTCCGGAATCCCACTCCACCACAAAGGTCTGCTGGCACTTGGTGAGTGGCAGGTAGAATTAATACACCTTGGGGCATTTGCTGAGTGGCCTCAGATCCAGCACTGGCACTGAATTTGACCTTGTACCAGTCTGGTGCACACCACTCGCCCTAACTGGAGACTCACTGAGAACCTACTTCATGAAACTCGAGTACCACCAGAGGGTCTTTCCATGACTGAGCCTGTCAGGCAGCTGGTAGGCAGAGGCAGACAGAGGTGGATCTCAGTACTTTTTCTCCATGCCCATTGTTGGTAAACGCTGGTGTGCATCTTAGTCCTTCTTGTGCACACGGAGGCTCAACAGAAACAGCCACAAACTTTGGATCTTTGTAGTTCCAAACAGGTTGCCAAGGGCCAATCACAGACAGAGTCTGACATGGGCCTGCACCAGGGTCCCTCCCAAAAGGCCCCAGAACCAATATACCCAGTGGCCAGCTTCAGAAAACATCAGAACTGTATTCAATTAGATTTACAAGGGGCATATCCAAAAGGAGATCTTGGCATGCATTAGACCCTGCCGAGGTGAATTTTAATTCATTTGGTCAGCACCTGCACAGAAGCTCATACACCATAGTTGTGGTTGATCCTCACTATCAGCCAACCTGAGGATCAATACAGACCAATAGAAATCAAGACTCAATTAAACCAGAAAGCCCACATAATCCACATAAGGGACATTCTTGGAGCACCCAGATCAAGTGGTCAAGGAGATTGCACCACTGGGTCCCACATTCACCTACCATATTAGGCCACCCTACCAAGACTGGGAGTCACAGCAGATCTTCCTAATTCATAGAAATAAACAAAAAGAGGCAGACAAAATGGAGAGACAAAGAAACATGACACAAATGAAAGAATAGGAAAAACTCCAGAAAAAGAGCTAAATGAAATGGAGTCAATCAACTTACCAGATATAGAGTTCAAAAAATGGTTGTAAGGATGATAGAAAGAGATAGAATGCATATTAAAAGATATAGAAACCTTTTAAAAAAAGTCAGATATAAAGAATACAGCATCTAAAATGAAGACTTCACTAGAATAAATAAAAAGTAGGTTGGATGAAGAAGAGGATTGAATCAGTGATTTGGAAGATAAGTTAGCAGAAAACACCCAATCAGAGCAGCAAAATAAAAATACATAATTTAAAAGATGAGGATAGTTTAAGGCATCCATGGGAACACATAAAATGTAACAATGTCCACATCATATGGATATCAGAAGGGGATAAAAAGACTAATGGATTGAGAACCTATTTGAAGAAATAAGGACTGAAAACTTCCCTAACTTGGTAAAGAAAAAAGACACACAAATCCAGGAATCTCAGAGAGTTCCAAACAAGATGAACTCAAAAGGTCCATGCCAGGATACAAAAGAACAAAAGAAGTTCCAATGTTATGGAAAATATTCTCTCTCTCTCTCTCTCTCTCTCTCTCTCTCTCTCTCTCTCTCTCTCTCAAAAAAAAAAATTGTGCAAGATAATGTTTTATAAAGTTGAAGGATTATTTTATGCCAGTTATTGGGTTGCGGTAAGGGTTAAACTTTTCCTCTCTTATTTAGACCAATCTTGTTTGGGTTCTGAGGAATCATCATTCTAATTGTTGGCACAGCAGGCTTCCATTCTTTCGGAAAACATGTTAACAATTAGTACTGGCCTTGAACATATCCATAATGCAATTAAAATTTGGGGGGTTTTCAACACCTATTTGACAATTACTTTTTTTTCTCCTGATCCCAAGACTATCATTCCAAAATCCTTCATGGTTTCCTTTGAATTCTAAGGCCTACTCATTTGATATCTCCAGGAGGTCTCAATATTTCTAATATATCTCTACTCCTTCAGTAGCAAAGGATTCCAGGCCTGAATCTGTCACTTGTCTTGAACTTTATTGAAAAAACAATAACTAATCTCACATACTTACACATGGAAATGTATCAATAGACAATATTTAAACTCTGTGATTTTGATATGCTATAAATCAGAACAAAAATATTGGTAGGGGTATGGACTCACAGATACACTAGTTTTTAAGACATTTTTGAGTTTTTTACAATTGTAATTAAAGATATACATATGGAGCCTGGCCAGTGTTTCTCAGTGGTTGAGCATCAACCTATGAACCAGGAGGTCACAGTTTGATTCCTGGTCATGGTACATGCCCAGATTGCAGGCTCGATCCCCAGTAGGAGGCATACAGGGGGTGGCTGATTGATGATTCTCTCTCATCATTGATGTTTCTATCTCTCCCTTCCTCACTCTGAAATCAATAAAAAAATTTAAAAAATTAAAAGATATGCAATTTAGATGTTAAAAATTCTGCCATAGAGACAAATGTTTTAAATATTATTTTAAAATTTCTTATTCATTCATAAACTATTTCAGGATTCAGAGTTGCTTATTCTATAAAACATTGATTCACCCTAATAGCTTCCACATTTCTGCTACTGTCTTTATTTGTTGTTTGTTTATTTACCATGCATCTTCTCTAGCCTAATATTGTGAGATTCAAATTTGTTCATTCTTCTTCAATACTGTATAGTTCTTAGTTCACTGTTGGGAACTTCCTACTTTGATCCTCAAAAATTACAATGAATAAAAAGGAGAATTATTCCAGGACTTAGATTCAGATATATAGATATAGACGTAGACATAGTTAGTTCGATTGTATTTTTATAATTTTACTAGGAGCCCAGAGTGCGAAATTGCGAGGTGTGGCCCACCCACCTGCAGCCCTGCCTTGACACCCAAATCTGTCCTTGCAGAGCTCCAGTGCACCTGGCCCAGCCCCCACACCCTCTAGTCTTCTCTGGCCATTTTAAGCCCTGCCTTTGGTCCCTCAAGTTGCCTCAGGCTGGTCCCGCCTCCTCCAGGTGCCTCCCCGCTTCCACCCCATCTCCAGAGCAACACCCCAGCTAATATGCTAATGGTCTGGTTATTACTCATTACGAAGTCCTGACCATTAGCATATTAGCTCTTTATTAGTATAGATTTTTCTCATCTCTCATTTCCTGCCTCTGACAACCAACAATCTGTTTTCTGTATCTATCTTTGTTGTTGTTCTTAATGCTGTCATAAATAAAGGAGATCTTATGGTATTTGTCTTTCTCTGACTTATTTTACTCAGTACAGCACCCTTGAGATGCATCCATGCTGTCTCAGATGGCAATATATCATTTCTTTATTGATAACTAAATATCACAATCATTTAATCCATTATCTGTTGATGCACTTAGTTGTTTCTATATCCTGGCTATTGTAAATAACCTCTCTCTCTCTCTCTCTCATATATATATATATATAGAAGGCTAATATGGGAGTTCGACAGGGAGATTGAGAGTTCTATTGCTGGCTATGACTTGCGTGGACCACCAGGAGGTGGTGCAGAATGAAGGGAGGCCCTGGCTGGAAAGATGGCCCTGGCTGGCAGCCAGAAAGTCCCAATGGGCCCTGATCTCTGGCCAGGCATAGTGACCCTACCCATTCACAAATTTCATGCACCAGGCCTCTACTGCTTCAGTGAACATGGGGGTGCATATATCTTTTTTTGAGTTAGTGTTTTTGTTTTCCTTGGATAAAAACCTAGATAGAATCGCTGAATCATATAGTAGTTCTATTTTTAATTTTTTGATAAACCTCCGAACTGTTTTCCATTGTGACTGCGCCAATTTACATTCCTAGCAATGCAAAACAGTTTTCTTGTATATTCTTAACACCTTTGTCATAAATTAATGGGCTACAAAAGCATGGGCTTTTTTCTGGGCTTTCTATTCTGTTACATTGATCTATGTGTCTGTGTGTATGCCAATGCCATACTCTTTAGGTTATAATAACTTTGTAATATAGTTTGACATCAGAGAGCATTATATATCCAGCTTTGTTCTTCTTTCTAAAAATTGCTTTGTCTATTCAAGGTTTTAGTGGTTCTATACAAATTTTAGGATTATTTTGTTTCTTTGAAAAATGTCATTGCAAATTTCATAGGAATTTCATTTAATGCATATATGTTTGTGGTAGTATGATTGTTTTAATAATATTGATTTTTCTAATCCATTAGCATAAAATATATTTCCATTTATTTGTATCTTTTTTAGTTTCTTTTATTAATGCTTAATAGTTTTCAATATACAGGTCTTTTACCTCTTCAATTAAATTTTTTCATAGTTATTTATATTTTCTAGGGATAAGTTTTTGCTCATATAAAATCTGTTATCTGTGATGTTAACAATTAAATATCTTTAGAGAGCAATATTTCTGAATATACCTAGGATTAAACTTTCTTTCAAACATGGGCTAACTTGAGGATTATAAGGTTTGCCCAGCTGCCGACCTATGAACCAAGAAATCACCAGATGGATTCCTGGTCAGGGCATATGACCAGTTGTGGGCTCTATCCCCAATAGGGGCATGCAGGAGGCAGCTGATAGATGTTTCTTTGTCATCATCAATGTTTTTTTCTCTCTACCTTTCTCCCTTCCTCTTTCTCTAAAAGTCAATAAAAACATATTTCTAAAAGGTTTAAAAGATCTTTTAAAAAAATGTAAGATAGAAGCTTTAAAATTAAAATGCTTCTCATGTTTTTAAATACAAAATAGATTTAGAACAAAAATAAAATATCACTTCCAAATTTCATTTAATGTAAATTAGAAGACAGATGTTCCAACTGACAGGTGTTTCTTTCCAAAAATATGGTTTAATTAGAAATTTTAAGAAAGTTAAATGTGGTGGAAAAACAATAATATTATATGTGGACATAAAGGAGCAGAGATAAGTAATTACAGATCTTAAATTACCTCTAGGTCACTTGGTTAAGAGACTTGACAATATAATAATGAATATTATATTATATATTAAAGTTGTATTCTTTGAAGTTTCATTTGAAGAAACAAAATGTTTACAATTTTTTAGATAAACCGCACTAAAATTTGTTAAATATCTAGTATTTTTTCCCCTCTATAGTCCCAAAGTCTAGTTTGATGTATTAACACCAAACCTGTCTTCCTAGTAATAGGAAGGAAATTGACACTCTTTCTACTCAACAAATACTCCACTTTGACTTCAATTGCATTTTTAGAATTAACTTTTGTAAGGATGACTACTTTAAGTACTGCTTTTTAATTGCCTTATGATACTACTTTTCATTTACTTATGATAATTCATGTATGAAATGACATTTAATTGTTAAATACAATTCTTAGTCAACCATAATTGTTGACTAATTTGCATGTAGCTCACCCAATGTGCGAGATAATGATAGTTGTTATTATGCTGTATTTCTTCTGAGGAACATTTTAAAAAATATGTTACAGTTTTCAACTGGAGAACTCAAGACTTATCACTTTATTAGTTTGAAGACAAAATCAGCCTAAATAAATACCTACTGATATCTTAACTCCCCTTGATAGGCTCATTGTTTTACTTCATTTTTCTTATGGGTAGTATTTTAATTTTAAAATGGGATTATGTTTGTCATTTTAATTTGTATTTAATTTTTTAAATTAGGAAGCAAATCAACAACTTCAAGTTCTATGGATGTGATTGACAATATAGCAATGTCCTGATTTATTTAGTGCCCATCTGTTTCAGATTATTAAGAGTCAGATTAATTGAATCTTCAAATTATTCCTTAAATGTACATAAGGGGCACGTTGTCTTTGAGTTTCATTTAGAGAAATGATTAGCTTTAGTTTCTCTTTCAAGGTAAACGAGAAGAAAAGTATGGCATAAAGGAAGAGAATCAGAGAAACAACCCAGTGACTCCGTTGCCATTACAGAATGCTATGGATCAAGTGTGGAACATTCACCACTCAGCTATAGAGTCAGAGAGAAAGCACTCAAGAAAAAATGAACATCAAGTAACCACTTTTCATGAGAAATTAAGAGTTGTTAACTCAATTTGAAAAGAGAAAAGTGGTAAGTATGCATTTTTATTTACTTACTAGCATAATGTCCTACTTTCTGAGTTTCTATAATTGTCTAAAAAGGCCAGACAAGTACACACACAGCATTTGTGATACCCAGATGAATACTCTTACCTCCTCTCTGGATCAAAATTGGTTTCATTGATGCTTATAGGACAATCAGTAATAACCACCATTCCCTTTCATCATTTTTAGTTTTTAAACAATTGTCATTTAAAGAAAGATGTATATTAACCATACCAGTGCCATTATTCTGATGGTGATAGTGTACAGATTTGTAAGGTGTTATCTTTATGGGAACTTGATGATGGATACATGGGATCACTTTATATTATTTCTTGCAGGATGTGAATCTAAAATTATCTAAAATAAATTATTTAATTTTGTAAAAAAAAAATCAATCAATCAACTACAAATATAGCACATGACAGGGACACTGATTTTCTTTTTTTCTATTTCCCTCTAGTTTATTTATATGCATGTATAATATATGTTTATACAGTTGCTGTCACTGTGTACAATTTTATCCTGTGTTTACTTTAACATTGATCAATAACCTCTATTCCCTGCTACATAGTTTTCATAATTATTATTATTGATGCTTGCACAGTCAAGTTGGTAGGCTATAATTACTCCTGTTTTTTTGAAAATCAAAATGTTCACCTTTCCTGTGCAGTAGAGAGAACATTAAGTAAGAATGATAGCAGGGGAAATAAATATAAAGAGAAAAGCATATTAAAGAACTAAATCTCCTTATGGCAGGAGGGAAAAAGGGTAGAGGGATTTGATTGTCTAAGAGCTATAAAATCTTATCATTTTGTTAGCAGCAAAATGGCACCAGAATGTTACCAGTGATTGGACCTTGGTTCAGCAACCTGGGCAACTGAGTTCTAACTAAGAAAGAATTCAGAGACAAGACTCAAATACAAGCAAAAGTTTATTTAGAAAGTCGCAGAGGTAGAAGAAGTGAGTCATTAGAATTGTGTGGGGTCAGGAAACATGTTATAGAGACAAGAGAGGGACCCTTGAAACTTAGGAGAAAGAAATTAATGATATACGTGCCTCAGAGAAAGGATTAGATAACAGAGAGAGAGAGAGAGAGAGAGAGAGAGAGAGAGAGAGAGAGAGAGCTCTCTGGGTCTTCTGTTAGGGAAGTTCGTAAGCAAATATTTCAATTGAATATCCATCAGTTTTTTCAAGAGTGTTCTTTCAGGATCACGGTGCCCACTGATTGGTTGGTGCCAGGGCAGGGCATCATTTAAACTGCCATGGCATTGCCCCACCTGAACTTACTACTTTTCTGGGCCCAAAGTGAATCACAACTGAGGCTTAGATGTTATCTCAAGTTTGACCAAAACGCTGTCTCCTGATCAACAGACGTGAGGATTTGTTCCTAAGATTATTTGATGTAGGCCAGAACTTCATTGTCTTGAAGGCCTCATGCTTAAGGAAGTGGTCGGGCAAGGGCTTGTATGAGAGTCATATGAGGCTATTCTCTGGCTCCCTAGTTCCTCCTCTAAGAGGGTCTACCATATGACCAGTGATATGCTAGGGAGGAAAGGTCACCCTGGGGGCAAGGTCCTTGTTTTCCCAGTTTTGCCCATTGCTAGGTACCTGGGGGCTTTCCGCCCTGGTGACATTCGATTGCTGGCCTGTCATTCCTACTCTGCTCGTGTCTATCTAACTGCTGACTACAATTTGACTTTGCAACAAACTTTCTAACCTAAATGCTATTTTTATATAGTTCTCTTTAAATAGAGAAATAAAAGAATTTGTATGTGGTGAGTACATGAAAGTTTATTATATTCTTACCTACTTTTGTATATGTTAAAAATCTCCAATGTTTAAAAGATTTTTTTAAAAAGAATTTGCTGACAGAAGATTTTCCCAACATCTTTGGAAAGAGTTTAAAATATCCTTTGGTCAGCTGACCACCATTAACCCATTTGCTACATCTGTGAAATTTCTAATCTCTTCCTACTTGTCATGGGCAAGGAGATCAGACAACTTAATGTAATGTATTGTATTGGATGGGATCCTGGAACAGAATGGAGATTATGTACAAATCTAAGGCAAGCTGAATAAACTATGGTCCTTAGTTAATAATAAGGTATCAATTGCTGGTGCATGAGTATAATAAAAGGCAAATCAACTTATAGTTGGTTATGTTTTTGTTTTTAAATTTCAAATGTTGTTCTTTGCCTGCACCCAGGGTATGCTGTTCCTACAGTCAGAATACCCATGAGTCAGACATAATTTAGATGGTCCAGATAGAGCTGCTTCCTCCCTCATGGTGCTGATAGTGACGTGGATGACTCAGATGATAAACAAGTAAATAATCAAATAAAGGAGCTAATTTAAGACGATGATAGAATATGCTGCCACCAAAACTTCAAAAAGCCTACCAACCACTGTGCCTCCTTCTTTGTAATCAAGGATGCAAAATGCAGGGATTTTCTTTGACTCGGGAGAGGAAAAGACATCCCAGCACATCTTCAAGCCATCAGCACCTTAAAAACTTCACTGAGCCCATAGGGCCCAGCATCTTCCTATGGCTCATCTGCCACTCTCTGGAGTGAATGTGTCTTACCAAGTTGGCCAGAGTACTAGTCTCCCTTATTTGCTTTGTCCAATCAGTAGAATGTCATTAATATAATGAGTCAGTGTGATAGTTGGAGGGGTGACCTTCAGAGAGGTTCCAAGAGGGAAGAGAATTGATGCATCCCTGAGCTCAATTATAAATGAGTATTTTTGCCATATGAATGTCAATTGATTCTGAACCTTGCTTTTCATTGGTATAAAAAAGAATGTGTTTACCAGACAAAAGGCCTCGTGCAGGAACCTAAGGCTTTTTAAATCTGCTCTAGCAATGATACCATATCCAGATCAGTGGATGTGAGTGGCTTCTAGACAGTTAAGCATGAGATTGTCTATAGTTATTCTCTAGTTCTACAGAAGTCAGAATAGAAAATTAAGTGGAACTATAATAGGACTATAACCCCTACATTCTTTCGGTCTTTATTTGGTTCTAATTTCTGGCATCCCCAACTCCTCTACACTGGGGATGCAATATTGGTTTTCTATTACTGTCTTGGCTATGAGTGGAAGGCAATTTTAGAGGTTTCCACTTAGCCTTCCCCACAGGAAGGATCCAATATGGGATTTTTCCCAATTGCCAAATCTATCTACAGTGTCTGATTTTACTGGGGAAAAGAACACTGGGACCACTGTAAGGCTGAACTTTAGCCCAGTCTCCATTCATTATCTGGTCCCCGTAAGCCTGAACTCTAACAAGGGAGCCCATGATCACATCTTTTTCCCTCTGGGTATCAATATCAACTCAGACTTTGTGTCTAATAGATCTCCTAATGTCTGGCATTCCTTTCCCTAGTGCACAGTCATCTGATTAAACAGCTTTAGAACCCGTTGGAAAAGAAATGAGGGAATCATCACTGTGTACACATGCTGGTGTATCTTAGGGCTACCACCTCAGTCGGTGGGCTCTGGGTCTGAAAATTGGTTCAGATCTGGAAACTGCACAAGGATTGTGATTTCTTTTATTGGGGGACTGCCCTCAGGCTCCTATTCTGATTGTTTGGTTACAGATGTTAGGCAGCAAGAATGTTGACTACTCACTTGACAATGTTGACTCTGAGGACACCATCCTCTTCAGCGTCACAACTCCCTGCAGCCCTAAGCAGTACCTCCTACCAGTCAACTGTTATGGTTGTTGTGGACCCCTCACTCCTGAAAGTCAACCACAGCCACCTGGCCTCTCTCACTGGCACCCATTATATCTTTGTCTATTAATGAGCCCGGATCTGTGATCGCCTCTCCTTTCTTGATCCCTGGATTATGAAACAAAGCCACCAAATGAAATTCTGATGCATTCCCATCAATCTTTGTTAGTAATCTGCCGTCCTGTGGAACATAATCCTTTGGATAGTTTTCTAGCCTCATATATCTATTCAAGCAGACCCCCCTTTCTCTAGTATCTGTGAGGATAGCTCGGGCATTTTTACTGCACTCGTCATTGGCCATCAGTTTTTTCAGACCTCTAAAAGCCACCCTCACCTATAGCTTACCCCATCTTTGGAGGTCCTTGTCAGGGCATTAGATCTCATATTCTGAGAAAAATTGTTCAAGTTATGCTTATCAAATCTTATATTTTAGCCCCCTTAATCAAAATCCAATCCCAATTCTACTCCTCTGGCTCCTGCAAAATGTGCTAGATAATTTTGCAGCTCCTTCGATGTGTATATATTTCTACCCTCCCTGTGAAGCTTGGGACTTCCCAAGGATGGGATTTAGCCTTAGTTTCTGTCTAGCAGCCATGGCAGGAGGTGGAGACAGCTCCCAAGGAGAACACATTTCTCTTGCAGTGGAGGGGCTTTGGAACTTTTTCCAGTGCACAGAAGTGCTAACTCTGACTAGGGCAGTATGGACAATTCCTGCAAATTCTAAGTCTTCTAGGAGGTCTCAAAAGCCAGCATCATCAGGGTCTGCATCGGTCTGTGCTTACTCCATATTTCATGTTCCTATGTTTTCCCAACCATGGACCCTACTGCAGCATAGCAAATCTGCTTCGGCTGAGGATTAAACATCCTTCGGGCTCTACGTCTCTGAACACTAGGTCCTCTGTGTCTGCTCTTCTACCTAGTCTTTAACTATGAGTTGATGGCCCTCAGGTTTTTTGTTTATTTGTTTTGGATTTTTATCTCTCTGCAGGGCATCAATAGGACCCAGAAGAAAGCAGCCATGTGTGCTGTCTTTGTAGCTATTGTTTCCTCATAACTTTAAGATCCTTGAATCATCACATTTACAAGAACCTTTCCCTCCACAGAGCTGTTTTCCTGGTCACTTCGGGTAAAGTTTTTAGCGATTGGACTATCACCATGTACCACTCAGAACAGCATCCTCTTTGCCAGCCAGGTCATGTGCGAGCCCATCCCAGAGCCCCACCATAATGTCTTTACTTAGAACACTCTTAACACCACTTATATCAGTTTGGATTCTCCAAGAAACAGACACTGGGGTGGGATTAGACATTCAGGAGATTTATTGGGGAGGATTTAGAGGAAGCTGTTTCCCTTAGAGGAAAGCCAAATGGAATCCAAAGGGAGATGGCCTAGTATGCAATGGCATGGATGCACACTCCGTAGAGGAAAAGGTACCAAGAGAAGAGAGGCTGTTCCTGAAAGAGCAACACTATGCCCGCCATGACAAGTAGAAGCAATCATAAAAGAATGAAAAGAATTTGAGTGTGGCTAGGCTAGGTTGTGAGCAACTATACCAATCAGTAGGGCTTTTGATTGTCAGGACTTTTACTGGTAAATGTTGCAAGAGCCCCACATGTATAAGATTTCTTTTTTTTTTCTTTTTTTAAATATACTTGTATTAATTTCAGAGAGGAAGGGAGAAAGAGAGAGAGAGAAACATCAGTGATGAGAGAGAATCATTGATTGGCTGCCTCCTGCATGCCCCCTACTGGGGATTGAGCCAACAACCCGGGCATGTGCCCTTGACTGGAATGGAACCCAGGACCCTTCATGCCACAGGCCAATGCTCTACCCACTTAGCTAAACCAGCTAGGGCTATATGGGATTTCCTGATATGTTGATTAAACTTGTGCCTTGGTTTGTAGAAAAGCAGTTTCTGTGTAAAAATAGGATATATATAAAAAAAGAAACACCTTTGAAATGGATCGTTTAAAAAATTATAGTCATTAAGTGGAAAATAGCAACTCTGACTTCCAGAGGCTTAGTATGTCATTTGATCTATTTGAAATTACTATGGTAAGAAAGGGAAACATGAAGATGGCCATTATAGTCATTGTTTAATAGCACAATTCTGGAATTCTAGTCAAAAAATTAAGATAAGAAAATATATAAATATTGATACTATTAATCATACTTATCCACTAAAACAGCTCTAAATGACCAATGGGAAATCAATCAAAACTGAATTCAATGTAAAAACGCTTTGAACCTATACATAAAGATTCCTCAACACATTATAAAAAGTCATAAGTTGAAAAATAACATGAATATCTATATGTTCTTAATGAAAAATTTTAAGATCACAACTAAAGGCATTTTCTGAAAATAAGTTGTACATTGTATAATTCAAAATCATATTGAGATTTAAAATTTTCAAACTTATTTTGAAATTCATTTGAAAAATAGGTAAACTAAAATAGCATATTACAAATAAAAATAATATGAGGAACATTTCTATTCCTACTTATTATACCATAAAGTCAGAGTTATTTAAAAACACTTCTTATTGCTAATATAGACATATAGATTAATGAATAAAATATAGCCATAAAACAGCCTAAAAATTTTGTCACTTTTAATTTATTAGTAATGTGCATATTCCAAATTTGTGGGAGGTATATCACATCAATAAATTTTACTGTAAAACACAACTTAAGAGTATTGGACTGAAGAGCAATTATTATTCAAAGGCTAGTATGCCTAAAATGACTAACATGGTAAGGGTATAATTAGGACCTTATTCTAGGAACAACCTACTTGCCAAGAACTGAGAGTGTTCCTGAAACATGGAGCTTTCAGATTTAAAGCAGGGACAGTCCCAGGAAGACTGTAACTTGGTCATCTTAGACAATGCCAATGTGGGGAATTAGAGATCATGTTATAAATAACTAATGGGCTAGTCTGTGGGACTACCAAGAGATACCCCACGCCTTCCTGAAGGAGTGCTGGGGTCACTGGGTGAGTAGGCAGTTCAGTCATGCAGGGCGTTGGGTGATGAGGAAGGGATATTGGAGTTTGCTTCAAGTGCGAATGGCCCACAGCAGGGCTTTTTGAGGGGGCAGTGATTCATGGGCTCCCATACGGTATAAAGAATTTTTCCAGCTGTCACGGTGAGAATAGAGATGCCTCCTTCTTCCTAGACAACAGATTGGGAGGAACTGCACCAACACATTTCTCGGCTATTTTTGAGTGGTGAGAGTTTTGTTTTCTTGTCTTAATATTACTTTTTTGAGTTGAGCTTATGACATTCACTACTATTTTAAACAAAGAAATTATTTGTATTTAAAAATAAGTTTTGTATCTCTTAGACATTTATAAATTCTAGAGCTCTAATTCAGATAAAAGTAAAAATCAAACAAAATGCTTTCCCAGGCACAAGCACAATAGCGTGGTCCTTTTATTCTATTTATTGTCGGTGTCTTAGGCAAACTCATAACAACTACAGTAGATAAAACATTTGGAGGTAATATTGTTACACATTTAATCAAATGGCATCTTTAATACTTTTAATATGGATGCGTTCTAGGGTTTAGCATCATAACATTGATAGCATTAATTTTACACGCACACAGTTAATTTGCGGAAATTGTTACAACAAAAAGTTTCAGTAAAAATGAATTGTGCTTTCAATGTTAATGATCAGCAAATTCCTGTCTTATTTTTATTCCTGGATAATGATAGTGTTGGTTGTATCACTTGAAACCATGAAAGACAATGGCTAAGTAATTACTTGTTTTTCTGCACACCCGTGTCATTACAAATTAGTGAGGTTCACCTCAAATCATCAACATCTAGATCCATTTATGTCTTAGTAAGTTTCTAAAAGAGGAAGTTACAGTGATGTGCAGTTAATGCTGGTGACTGCAAATAGGCCGCCTATAGGTCTGTTTTCATAAAGAAATTTTTCAATTAGTGAAAGCCATGGTCAACAGCTTTCAAAAAGAGGAAAAAGAACTTCCCTATAAATCTTTGATCTTTTCTGCTGCATCATGCTTTTATGAAAGTGAGTTACAGCGCTCTGGCTTAAGAAGCTTCTACAAAATAATTTTGTTTTCAAGCCAGCAAGATTAAAGACTTGGAATCTGTGTTCAAATAATAGTGCGGGAATAAAATGTTAAATTTAGATTATGTTCATAAGATTCACTAGACTTCACAGTAGCCGAGAAGTAATAAAATAAGTGAAATTACTTACTTCTTTCACTTTTATTTGAATTGGTAATATCAGTATTTCATAGATTGGCTTTGCCTGATCATTCCTTCCTGACCTTTTTTCTGTCTTGCCATTACTCCATGAAACGGTGCTTTTAGAAGTTTCCTTGAGTTATTGTATCTCCTTTCGAAATGTTGTTTTCAATGTTTTGTTCTATTCCTGATGGGGGATAACTTTGTGAAAGAAGGGAAAGGAAACTCTCCATTTCTTCATTGTTTCCATAAGTCATGGATTTCCATGTACTCTTATATTTTATTTCTCACAAATCCATTAAAGAAAACAAATTTGGTTCATGTCATGTATAGGATTTGGACGTTTAGAAGATCTAAACATAGACATAAATGTTAGGGATTGTTATGAGAGAAAAGAAACACGGGGTGAATAATACCCCCCCCCTTTCTAATGATATTAGCTATTTTTCATCTCAAGTATAAAATATACAATCATTATTCTTTTTATTTTAGAATCTAGTCTCTAGACTTTAATTGTCCTCTGTTCATCTTTAAAATAGAGTATATGCTCACTTCATTCACCTTTATAATCTATGGCTCTAGGGAGAGCTGTTAAAATAATTATGTTGTTGATAAAATATAACAATGTTTCTGTAATACACTGCACAATTTCTCATGAATCACTTGCATTTGAAAAGCACTTTGACAGGGTTCCACCCCAGCAGTAAATGGCAAAATGATAGGTGTGGGAATCTTGGAGAATGGAAAACTAGCTCTACAAATTAGAGACGGAGAGCAAAGCAAAAACAAAGCTACCCAGAGTCATGGATAACATGACACTGGCAGCAAAGGTGAGTGCAGACTGACAACCAGAAGCAGACATTTAGGTCATTTTAAGTCTAAGATTTAAAAAAAAAAATAGCCTGACTAGTGTAGCTCAGTAGTTGAGCATTAACCTATGACTCAGAGGTCGAAGTTCCATTCCTGGTCAGGGCACATGCCCGGGTTGCAGGCTCAATCCTCAGTGTGGGACATGCAGGAGGCAGCAGATCATTGATTCTCTCTCATCATTGTTGTTTCTCTCTCTCTCTCTCTCTCTCTCTCTCTCTCTCTCTCTCTCTCCTTTCTCTTCCTCTATGAAATCAGTAAAAATAATTTTTTAAAAAAAGAAAAGAATCAAGACAGATAAATTAGAATTGTGTCATAATTGCTGTCTGTGGTTATTCCTGTTATCGATCATTCCCTCATTTTCTGGGTGTATCAGTGTCTAACAAAAGGAACTGCAAGACAATACTTGGTGACCTAGGTCTCAAGTCAGTAACAATATTTCTTTATAAAGAATAAAATGGACTCAACCTCTGTTAATTACCAAGTAAAGAAGAAGAAAGAAGGGAAACTCAAATGTCACAAGGTGGCTTCATTTGGAAAACACAAAGTATTATTCTGTCAAAACCTTTGTCCTATTGGAGTTGGGCCGTGGTAATTAGGAAGTTCTTAAAGAGCCATTTTGCTTTAAGTACCAATATTAGTTTGTGTGCTTCATGTAAAATCATTTTCCCAGCAATATAGCACAGAGTATGTTTCTTGTGAATTCTGATAATGAGGCACAATGGTTTTTTAATACAGGTAAGGCCCATCATAATTCACTATTTATACAATCCATGAATGTTAAATTCTGAACTATAGGGAACATAATATGCCTCTATCACTTCTCAAATACAAATTTACCTAATATTCTAAAACAGAGTGGACAAGACTGACTGCATTTAGAATATATATATATATATATATATATATATATATATATATATATATGAAAATTCATTTGCTTTAAAGCTATTATCTACTCTTTGCTAAATCATCATTATTGTCATTGCTCTGAGTACATATAAAATGTTGGGCAGTTCAGAGAAATGACAAATATACCTGCTTTTAAGTAACTTTAAAAAGCTAGTAAAGATATCCCTGTACAAAATCTTTACTTCATTCATCTCTAAGCCTTCCAAAATGAGTAGGTTTTAGCCAGAAACAATGATTTTAGACTTTAAAAAAGTAAACTGAGTCTATAAATAGTTTTATTAAAATTGGAAAATACTCCTAAGCCTTAAATTAAAATGTACAGATATGATATCAGTCATGTCTATACCACAAAATTATTTCTCCATAATTTCAAAAACCCAGATAACAAATACAATAACATCCATTTAAAGTATGTATTTGGTCTATAATCTCAGAAATATTCAAATATGGACTAGATTTGTTGGGATGTAATAGTCTAATGAATATAGTATCCAAGGAGACATTTCCTTCAATCCTAAAATATTTTGGGGAATTTATGTTAACTACACAGTTAATTTGATCATAAGTGATGCTCATGTTATCTAATAATTTTCCAATAGGACAATATAATTCTGTTTCTTAGACATATTTTCATTTAGTAGGTACCTATTATGAATCAATTTGATAGGTGCTTTTATGCTTATCAACTTAGTCAAGTCTTGACAATAGCATTATTAAATAAGCAACCTCATTTTATAGATATGAAGAGTGGAAAAGGTTGTGTAATTTATCTAGTTATCTACAGAATGAAAGTTTAAAACTGATACTGGCTGATTCAAAAGTCCATATTTTTAACTTATTTATTTATTAATAATATTAATAAATTATTGATAAAGAAATCATATCCTCAGAATGGTGGTTAGCTGGATACTAGTAGAACTTTTGACTACATGTTTTGTTGGTTCACTCTCCTCTTTCTCTTATACCTCAGTGATCTAGAAAATAGTCTATATATTTAATACATTAGAGTTGTCTAAAATTTATTATGTTATCAGTGTTGGTTAATTTGGACTTCATTCGACTACTTAGGAATGAATGAAATAACACTATAGTAAAACCAACAGTATTGGTTAATTTAGACTTTCTGTGGCTAATTGAGATGAGTGAACTACTTGATATTAACTCTTAATCCTTTTAACCAAGAATATAGTAAAACAAACAAACAAAAAACCTGTCCATTTTCTTTGATTGTACTCAGAATTCTAAATTTTTATGATAAATATTCTGTGTATCTTATACTCTATAGGAACTCTGAACCTACCTATATATAATATTAATTTTCTTAAAGAAGGATAATCAATGTTTATTAAAAAGAATTATAAATTTATTGAATTATGATTGTCCAGAATTCTTTGTTTTCTTAAGTACTGAAATTCTTCCTCCCAATATGCAAAAATATCTATTAATTCAATTTGGTTTGCTTTTCTGTTTGAGTGACCCTGATGCCCCTTATGTCTCTGAATTCTGGCTAATCTTACTGTTTTGCTCTTAGTCAATAATAAAGGAATGATTTTAGGATAACTTAGGATGTTGCTAGGAACAAACAGCTCTCAGTTATAAACTCTGCTCTAAAAAGAGTTTCTATGTTATACAGAATTAGCCCAACAGTCCTTTCTGAAACTTTACCTCTTCTGATGGCACTGATATGAACAGTTTTAGTTGCTAAAGTTAATCTTTATTTATTGGCATCTTATACACTCTAATTGTTTAGATTTTCATGGCATCCCAGAGAATGTCTGAGGTTCTTTCAGAATGTTTACTAAGGCTCTAACATCAATCCATGAAAGATGCCAGACTGTGTTTAGCCTTAGGTGGTGGATCAGATATAAACCCTCCAGAGCCTCTTTGACAGTTCAATTTATTTCAAAGTGGTCAGGAATCTGGATCCTATACTCATACAAATAATTGTCTTTCTTTTCTGTTTTTGGTGTGTGTTTTTTAAGTTCTCAATGTTTTAGAGAAAAATTCTTGATATGGTTGTGCAAGTAGAAAAAAATCAAAGAGAAATTGGAGCCACTCCTCCAGTCCCTCTTGTAGAGGTCACAGACTGAAAGGTATCCTGACTCAAGGTTATAAATAAAATGATTTCAGATGGCTTAATTGGCCTTGTTTCTAATTCTTCCTGCAGCCGGCCTGCTTTACCAGTGCATGGTCGATTTAAAGATATGGATAAAAGCAACTGGCCCACAATTAATCTACACACACACACACACACACACACACACACACACACACACACGTGATATTGCAATTCAAAAGGAGAGGAAGGTGTGATTTAGAAACCCTTGAAGATAAGTGTGTCTCCTTAAGCCACAGAGGTTCTTATTCCCTAGATGTTACTAAATCATTAGTGCCTAGAGTTAAATGTAAGGAAATTTTAGCTGTGACCTATAGACCAGTACTGGCTTAAAGATGGCACCATAAATGTGAGCTCTATTAAAACATCATGGCATGGACATTGAGCAAATATTAATCTTTTAGAAAGTGAACACACCCAATAAAAGGAATTTTATTTTTATTTATTTTCTGTTGAGTGATTTAAAAAATCAAACGTATCTTTATTGTTGAAAGTATTACAGATGTCCCCTCCCGCCCCTTGACCTCCCTCCACCCCACACCCCATTCTCCCCACTCCAACCCCCACACCCCATGCAGGCCTTCACTACACTGTTGACTGTGTTCATGGGTTATACATATTAATTCTTTGGTTAATTTTAATAAAAGAATTTCATAATATAGAATAAAAAAACTTGAAATAAAGCTTGGGGAAGATTTCCCTTCAATAACAAGCACTTGATACTTATTGGGCATTTCTTAGGAACCAGATTTTAATATTGAAAAAATAGGTATGGACAGCACTCTCAAAGAGTTTACAATCTAAACCTCTATAGCCCAGTAGAAATTTCTGCAGTGATAGAAATGTGTGTTTGTTTGTTTGTTAACTGTACTTTCCAATATAGTAGCAATTAGCCATATGTGACTATTGACAAATATTCTTTTCTTGACCAAATTCTACCAGGGCTCCCCTAAACTTTACTAATGGACCTCAACTTTTGGACTTCTGTGTTTATCTCTGCATTGTCCAATTATAGCAAGAATTCTGCTAAGTTTGTTTATCTAAAATCCCCCTTATTCCATATCTGCTCATCTTCATTATCTAAGTAGGTTCCTCATCCTCCACCATCCTGCAAGTGTCATTTATCACCCTGACTTGATTTCAGCAAGAATCCTGCCAGGTCAATTTAGCCACTGACCTCCCCCTTGCTCATTGGCTATAAATTCCCATTTGCCCATGCAGTATCCAGAACTGAGCCCTGTTCTATATTGAGATTTATTTTCCCCTATTGCAATACTTCTGATTAAAATTTTCTTACTTAACCACAGTCCAGCTCTGATTTTTCTTTAACATTACTGAGCACTTGAGATGTGACTAATGTGACTTAGAAATTATATATAGGAACCAAGATGGCGGCGATATAGGCAGACGCGTCCCAGGTCATGTCCCGGAGCAAATGGAATGAACAGCTGAAACTAGTAACACCCACACTGAATTGGCGAAATTGCTCAGCTGGTGAGAGGGTTTGCAGCCGGGAAGAGCAGAACTCCCCTGGAAAGGTAAAAAAAACCAGGGATTTGAATTGAGTGCTGAGACACCCCTGAGCCCAAGACTGGGGCAGCCATTCTCTCCAGAGAGTGAGGCTCCTCCCCCCGGCCCCCAGGCAAGGAGCACAGCCACACCCAGATTCCACCCTGTACGAGATCAAGGATTAAAATAACCTTATCAGTCCCTGGGAGTTAACAGGGTCTGGCCTATAGAGGGATTTTCAATCCCAGCAACAACATAGCGCTGGTAACTAACTATTACGCAGTCAGCTCTGGGCAGTGAACTTCCACTGGAAAGAGAGGCCTTATAGCCCCAGAGGCCAACCCCAGAACACTGCCACCCACAAACTGACTCTTTGCTAAACACAAAATAAGGCAGTCTGGGAAATAAATGCGACCTGCTTTAAAATAAGGACTGTGGTTCACAACACAGAGGAACAGTATATCACAGGGAAACTCAACACTCTCCTGATTACCTGGAAGGTCTAAGGCGAGCCACACTGAAGAATAGAAGAACCGAAGGACCTTCGCTACTGCATTTTTTTTTTCTTTTTTCACTTTTTAACTAAGAAATCAATTTTTTTTTTCTGTTCTTTTTTTTTTTCTTTTTCCATCACCTGATTTTACCCTTTTAATTACTGCCTTCTTATTTTTTAACCAGTATTATTACTGCTACCATTTTACCATTTTTTAAAGTGCCATTTTATTTTCTCTTTATTTTATTTTGGGATTAGTGTTCTCCATTCTATTTTCATTGTTATATTATTGGTTGTTTCTAGTTTGCATTCATATCCAGGGAGCTGTTGCTGGAATTTGTTGGGATTAATGGCTGTTCTATAGGAGTATTCTCCTCATATAAAAAGTCTCTTCCCTCTTCCACTTCATTCTCTCTTTTCGCTCTTTTTTTTTTTTCTTTTCTTTTCTCGCTTTTATTTTCCCCCCTCCTTTTTCCCGATTTCATTTTTGCACTCCTTTTTTTGGTCCCTACTTTTCTTTTCTTTTTTTTCTTTTATCTTTTCCTCTTCCTTCTTCCTTATCCCCTAATTCTCTTAATTCAGGTGGTCACCTTTATTTGGAGTTATTAATATCGTGAATATATTTGTGTATAGTGCCTGGTACGTGGTGCCTTGTTGTGTTGTATTTTGTGCCTTTAAATCAATGCAGCAGATCCTAGCAACAGCAACCTCCTGAGCACCACATCCTCTGCTGAGGAACAGCAGCTGTATGTGAAACCTCGCCCCACCAGCCAGAAGAGCCACCACAGCTGTGAACAGCACCCACCAGAGTAGCTGCTGCCAACTGAAGAGCAGCAGCTACCGCAACCGCCCGAAGAGCAACCACAGACCAAGGAGTCACTGCCACCCAGGGAGCAACCACTGAACGACTCAACATCTAGATATGTCAGTGAGATCAAACATGGGTAGACAAAGAAACCCCCAAAGGAAAGAGAAGGAGGACTCTCCAGAAAAGCAGCTAAGGAATACAGAGGCATGCAACATGACAGATAAAGAATTCAGAATAAGGGTCCTAGAATGCATAAACCGGATGGAGGAAAAAATCGACAACCTCTTCAAGAAGCAAGAAGAAACAGATGAAAAAATCGATAACATATGGAAGAAGCTAGAAGAAACAGATGAAAAAATCGATAACATATGGAAGAAGCTAGAAGAAACAGATGAAAAAATCAACAACTTAAGTAAGACCCAAGAAGAAATGAAGAGTGATATAGCTGCAATGAAAAACTCCATTGAAAGTATCAACAGTAGACTAGGAGAAGCAGAGGACCGAATTAGTGAATTAGAAGACAAGGAAGCAAAACACACCCAAAATGTACTGCAATTGGAGAAAAAAATTAAAAGACAGGAGGAGAGCCTAAGGGAGCTTTGGGACAACATGAAACGAAACAACATACAAATAATAGGAGTACCAGAACAACAGAAGGATGAACAAGGATTAGAAAACCTACTTGAAGAAATAATATCAGAAAACTTTCCTGAGGTGGGGAAGAAAAAAGTCACACAAGCCCAGAGAGTCCCAAACAAGGTGAACCCGAAAAGACCCACACCAAGACACATCATAATCACCATGGCAAATGTTCAGGACAAAGAGAGAATCTTACAGGCTGCAAGAGAGAGACGGAAAGTTACATACAAGGGATCTCCCATTAGACTGTCAAATGATTTCTCAACAGAAACACATCAGGCCAGAAAAGAATGGACTGAAATTTACAAAGTGATGCAAAGCAAAGGACTGAATCCAAGAATACTCTATCCAGCAAGGCTATCATTCAAACTTGAAGGGGAAATAAGAAGCTTCACAGACAAAAAAAGGCTAAGGGAGTTTGTCACCACCAAGCCAGCAATGCAAGGAATGCTAAAGGGACTGGTATAAAAAGAAGAAATAAAAAGCTCAGAAAGAAAACAGCCACACACACACACAAAAAGAAATGGCTACAAACAAGTACCTTTCAATAATAACTTTAAACGTAAACGGACTAAATGCTCCAACCAAAAGACATCGAGTGGCTGAATGGATAAAAAAACATGACCCATACATCTGCTGTCTACAAGAAACCCACCTCATTAGAAGGGACTCACACAGACTGAAAGTGAAAGGATGGAAAAATATCTTTCAGGCAAATGGAAAGGAAAAGAAAGCTGGGGTAGCAATACTTATATCGGACAAAATAGACCTCAAAGTGAAGGCCTTAACAAGAGATAAGGAAAGCCACTTCATAATACTAAAGGGATCAATACAACAAGAAGATATAACCCTGGTAAACATATATGCACCCAATGTAGGAGCACCCAAATTCATAAAAAAACTCCTGGGAGATATCAAAGGAGAGATCGACAACAATACAATCATAGTAGGGGACTTTAATACACCATTGACAGCACTGGATAAGTCCTATAGACAAACAATCAGCAAAGATACAGCAATCCTAAATGACTCACTAGATCAGATGGACTTAATAGACATCTTCAGAACACTTCACCCCAAAGCCAGGGAATATACGTTCTTCTCAGGTGCTCATGGTACATCTTCAAAAATAGACCACATATTGGGTCACAAGCAAAGTATCCCCAAATTCAAGAAGATTGAAATCATAAAAAGCATCTTCGCAGACCACGATGGCATAATACTAGAAATAAACTACAATAAAAACAACCCAAAATACTCAAACACCTGGAAGCTGAATAGCATGTTATTAAATATTGATTGGGTTACCAATGAGATCAAAGAAGAAATTAAAATCATCGTGGAAACTAATGACAATGAAAACACAACAATCCAAAACCTATGGGACACAATGAAAGCAGTCCTGAGAGGGAAGTTTATAGCTCTACAGGCCTATCTCAAAAAACAAGAAAAAATGGTAGTAAATCATCTAACTCTACAACTCAAAGAATTAGAAAGAGAGCAACAAGAAAACCCCAGAGTGAGCAGAAGGAAGGAGATAATAAAGATTAGAGCAGAAATAAATGACATAGAGACCAAAAAAACAATACAGAAAATCAATGAAACCAAGAGCTGGTTCTTTGAAAGGATAAACAAGATTGACAAACCTCTAGCCAGACTCACCAAGAAGCAGAGAGAGAGGACCCAAATAAATAAAATCAGAAACGATAGAGGCGAAATAACAACAGACCCCACAGAAATACAAATGATTGTTAAAAAATACTATGGACAGCTCTACTCCAACAAACTAGACAACATGGAGGAAACGGACAAATTCCTAGAAAAATACAACATTCCAAATCTCAATCAGGAAGAATCTAAAAATGTCAACAGGCCAATAACTATGGAAGAAATTGAAGCAGTCATCAAAAAGCTTCCAGCAAACAAAAGCCCAGGACCAGACAGCTTCACAGGGGAGTTTTACCAAACATTCAAGGAAGAACTAAAACCTATCCTCCTCAGACTACTACAAAAAATTCAAGAGGAAGGAACACTTCCAAGCTCATTCTATGAAGCCAGCATCACCCTAATACCAAAACCAGGTAAAGACAACACAATGAAAGAGAATTACAGGCCAATATCCCTCATGAACATAGATGCCAAAATCCTCAACAAAATCTTAGCAAATCGGATCCAGCAGTACATCAGAAAGATCATACACCATGACCAAGTAGGATTTATCCCAGGGATGCAAGGATGGTACAATATCCGCAAATCAATAAACGTGATACATCACATAAACAAATTGAAAGAAAAAAACCACATGGTCATATCAATTGATGCAGAAAAAGCATTTGACAAAATTCAACACCCATTTTTGATAAAAACTCTCAGCAAGGTGGGAGTAGAAGGATCATACCTCAACATAATAAAAGCCATATATGACAGGCCCACAGCCAACATCATACTCAATGGACAAAAACTAACACCATTTCCCCTAAGAACAGGAACAAGACAGGGATGCCCCCTCTCACCACTCCTGTTCAACATAGTACTGGAAGTGTTAGCCATTGCAATTCGGCAAGAAGAAGAAATAAAAGGCATCCAAATTGGAAAAGAGGAAGTAAAACTGTCCTTATTTGCAGACGACATGATATTATACATACAAAACCCTAGAGATTCCATCAAAAAGCTACTAGACTTAATACATGAATTTGGCAACGTAGCAGGATACAAAATTAACCCCAAGAAATCTGAGGCATTTCTATACACCAATAGTGAACTTTCAGAAAGAGAGATTATAAAAACAATCCCGTTTACCATTGCACCAAAAAAATTAAGCTACCTAGGAATAAACTTAACTAAAGAGGTAAAAGACCTCTACTCAGAAAACTACAGGACATTGAAAAAAGATATAGAGGAAGACATAAACAGATGGAAGAACATACCGTGTTCATGGATTGGTAGAATCAACATCATTAAAATGTCCATACTACCCAAAGCAATCTATAAATTCAACGCACTTCCCATTAAAATACCAACGGCATACTTCAGAGATCTAGAATGAACTCTCCAAAAATTCATCTGGAATAAAAAAAGACCCCGAATAGCTGCAGCAATCCTGAAAAAGAACAAAGTAGGTGGGATCTCAATACCAGATATCAAGTTGTATTACAAAGCCACTGTTCTCAAAACTGCCTGGTACTGGCACAAGAATAGGCATATAGATCAATGGAATAGAATAGAGAGCCCAGAAATCGGCCCGAACCAATATGCTCAATTAATATTTGACAAAGGAGGCAAGAACATACAATGGAGCCAAGATAGTCTCTTCAATAAATGGTGCTGGGAAAATTGGACAGATATATGCAAGAAAATGAAACTAGACCACCAACTTACACCATACACAAAAATAAACTCAAAATGGATAAAGGACTTAAATGTACGACGGGAAACCATAAAAATTCTAGAAGAATCCAAAGGCAACAAAATCTCAGACATATGCCGAAGCAATTTCTTCACTGATACAGCTCCTAGGGCACTTGAAACTAAAGAAAAAATGAACAAATGGGACTACATCAAAATAAAAAGCTTCTGCACAGCAAAAGAAACCATCAACAAAACAACGAGAAAACCCACTGTGTGGGAAAACATATTTGCCAATGACATATCTGATAAGGGCCTAATCTCCAAAATTTATAGGGAACTCATACAACTTAACAAAAGGAAGATAAACAATCCAATCAAAAAATGGGCAAAGGACCTAAATAGACACCTTTCAAAAGAGGACATTCAGAAAGCCAAGAGACATATGAAAACATGCTCAAAGTCACTAATCATCCGAGAGATGCAAATCAAAACAGCAATGAGGTATCATCTCACACCTGTCAGACTGGCTATCATCAACAAATCAACTAACGACAAGTGCTGGAGAGGGTGTGGAGAAAAAGGAACACTTGTGCACTGCTGGTGGGAATGCAGACTGGTGCAGCCACTATGGAAGACAGTATGGAGTTTCCTTAAAAAACTGAAAATGGAACTCCCATTTGACCCTGTGATCCCACTTCTAGGAATATATCCCAAGAAACCAGAAACACCAATCAGAAAGGATATATGCACCCCTATGTTCATAGCAGCACAATTCACCATAGCTAAGATCTGGAAACAGCCTAAGTGCCCATCAGTAGATGAATGGATTAGAAAACTGTGGTACATCTACACGATGGAATACTATGCTGCTGTAAAAAGGAAGGAACTCTTACCATTTGCAACGGCATGGATGGAACTGGAGAGCATTATGCTAAGTGAAATAAGCCAGTCAATAAAGGAAAAATACCACATGATCTCACTCATTCATGGACAATAGAGACCATTATAAACTTTTGAACAATAATAGATACAGAGGCAGAGCTGCCTCAAACAGATTGTCAAACTGCAGCGGGAAGGCCAGGGAGGGTTGGGGGGCAGGAGGTAGGGGGGTAAGAGATCAACTAAAGGACTTGTATGCATGCATATAAGCATAACCAATGGACATAAGACACTGGGGGATAGGGGAGGCTAGGGGACTGTCTAGGGCGGGGGGATAAAATGGATACATATGTAATACCCTTTGTAATACTTTAAGCAATAAAAAAAAAAGAAAGAAATTATATATATACTAGTGACCCATTGCACGAAATCGTGCGATACCCGGGACACCCCCCTCCCCATTCCCCTACCATGGGACCACACTGAGTCCTGGGGTCCTGCCCTGTGTGGCTGGCATGTCGCAGGATGGCCCTGAGTCCTGGAGTGCCACCCCAATGCTCCGCCTTCAGGCTATGTGGAGTGGCCGCCAGGCCCCGCCCTCAAGTGCGCATGTGGGGCTGCAGAAACCCCAGCAGAAGTCACACAAAGTGGCCGCCAGAACCCCATGCCCCTGGGGGCTGTAGGAACCCTGGCGGAAGCCGCACAGAGCAGCCGCCAGCCCCGCCCCTGCTGTGCTCACAGCCATCTTGTGGTGGTGTATGGAGTGAGGGTCAATTTGTATATCACCTCTTTATTATATATAATATATAATAATAAAGGGGTAATATGCTAATTAGACTGGACGCCATTCCGGACATCCTTCCTGACAAAGCCAGGGCCGGAGGGAGGCCAGCTGGGGTCCCAGATGCCTGCCAGTGGCCTGGGTCCCAGGTGCTGGAGGGAAGCCAGTGCTGGCAGCAGGGGAAGGAAGGCCTACTCTTGCACGAATTTTCATGCATTGGGCCTCTAGTATATAATATTTATATATTATATTTATATAAATTATATATACATTTAAGGTGAAATCTTTTTTTAATATATTTTTATTGGTTTCAGAGTGGAAGGGAGAGGGAGAGTGAGAGAGAGATGAAAACATCAATGATGAAAGAGAATCATTGATTGTCTGCTTCCTGTACATCCCCTACTGGGGACCCAGCCCACAACCTGGGCATGTTCCCTGACCAGGAATCAAATCATGACCTCCTGGTTCATAGGTCTAAGTTCAACCACTCACACCAGTAGGGCAAGATATTATATTTTTAGATTTTTAGTTAAATTAAATTAATTATAATATGTAATTAGTGGCTGCCATATCAGTCAGCATAAATCTAGACATAAATTAATCTACCAATTAAGAAGATATAATAGCAAATTGTGACTATTGTTTTGGGAAAAGTGACATTCAAACAGGAGGACTTTATTATCCTCGGATGTGATGGTCACAAAAGGTTTTCTTGAGAAAGTTAACTCTCAACTAAGATATGAAAAATGAGTGGGAATTAACCTGGGGAGGGAGATTGGGGATGGATGGAAGCAAAATGAGCAAGACATTGAGGAAAGCGGAGTACCCATGCCTAGAATCAAAATTACCACTGAGTAAATTGAAGACTTACTTCATTCTTTATTTTACCTAAATCACTTAAACATCTAAATTCAAGGGATGATGAATATGCTAGAGAAGTAGGTTGGGTTCAGTTATTGCACAGGTTTCCAGACCATAATATACATTTTGTCTTGGTAATAAAAGAAAATTTGAAAAAATGATTGAAGCTTTTTAATCAGAAAAAAAATGATAATGTTTGTGGTTTTATAAGATTACTCTAAGATTAAGTGGAGAGGGAAGATTAGAAAAATAAGAGTGGATATAGAGACAACAATTAGAGGCCATGGAGGTAACACAGACAAAATATGGTAGGAACTGATCTGGAAAATGGCCATGGAGATGGAGAGAAGTAAGTGTGTTTCAGAGTTCTAGGATCTAATAAAATATTGGACCTGGGGTGAGAAAAAGCCAAGTATCACAAATAATGCCTAGATATATGACAAACAGGATGGGATGAATGCCATGGACATTCACTATTAAAGGAAACTGGGAGATAGTTAAATCTGGATGTAGAAAATGGGTAATTTTAATTAATGATTTGGTGAGTTCGTGATGTCTTTGTGACATTTAAAAATGACATATTCAAATGGATAAAGAAGCACAGAGATCAGAGAGATTTCTGGTTAAGAAATATAAACTTGAGGGTCATGGACATGTCAATTAAAAATATTGTAGGCAAAAATATGTGGTTTTGTGCAGTGAGAGAACAGAAAAAGAAGGGAAGGGAGCTTAAGGTTGAGTTATTCATGATTCCAATATTTCATGTGTTTTCTGTACTGATTTAATATTCTAATTTTTTTCTCTTTTTTTTTTTTTTTTGTCTCTAGGCCATCTAAATCCATCTACTATTATACTTTTGGTATTCCAAGGCTCATGGTTTCAATATGCTCCGACTCATTCACTCCCAAGTTAGAACATATAGGATGTTTTTAACCTAGGGTAATTCACTGTATGTCTGTGTGATGTTTCTAGATATTTCCCCTTCCTTTTCCCTAAAGTTCCAGTCTATTCCAATTTCCTCAAATCTAGAAGTTAGATATCTAGTAAAAATTACAAAGAAATGTGTAACATAGGTAGTTTTTCAAGAAATATGTATTAACCCAAGTATATCTAAAGTTAGTTGAAAATATTGAAATATATTCTTCCCATTAAATTTTTAGAAGGAAAATAAAACACAACCTGAGCATCTCTAAAGGCCCTCCTTTTACCTCCTGCAATATTTCCCCACGCTGTGCTGTTTTCTCTCATTTCATTATTTTTCATCACTTTGGAGCAATAGTGATTTATACCTGGGCACCTCCATTTAGATTCACTCGCCATATACCAATGCATCCGATAGCAGGTCCACACAGGCAAAGGAAGAAACTCTTCTTTTACCTATTTATGCGATTTGGGAGATGTGAGCATTTAGTGGATAATCTTACTAGTAAGTTGTAAGAATAAAGACTTTAAACTTTGGACTCCTTTGTCAGAACCATTTCAGATACTTGGAAAAGGAGTTCATAAGTGCTTGGTAATCATGTGGTCAAATAGCAAATGAATAATTTCTTACATAATTTATAATTACATAATAATTACAAAAGAATCTTAAAATTTATCATTTTGATCAGTGTAATTTGTGAATAAAGATTTCAATAAGAATACTAAAGTAGTTTGTATATGTGTGCATGTATATGTTTGTAGACATATATCTCTATATACATATCTATATATATGAAAGCCTAAGCTCCCAAACGACCAAACGACCAGTCGCTATGACATGCACTGACCACCAGGGGGAAGATGATCAATGCAGGAAATTCCCCCAGGTGGCTAGTACATTCCCATAGCAGGAGTGCCACTCAGCTGAGTGACCCGTCCAGGCAGCCCACCAGCCTGGAGGCAGCCACTCATTCCCTCAGTAGGCCTGCAGGTACTATCTCCAGAGAATGGGCCAGGCACTGATGAACCGGCGCCACCAGCACAATCCCAACAGTGCCTCTGGCCTCCTGGAAGTCAGCCTCGGACATCACGGCTGCTTCCCCCAAATAGACACTCCACAAGGAAGAAACGATATAAAAGCAGCCAGGTGGCTCCAGACAACTGGCTAGAACATCAGCAGGACAGATCCGGATCCTGGGCTGCAAGGGCATCCCACCGCCTGCTTGGAGGGCTGATTGCATCCTGGCCCCTCTTTACCCCCCTCAGGACGGGTGCCAGACGCAGGGCTCACAGCTGGTGAATGCCGCTATGTCAGTGCAAGACTCTCCCAATCAGGACTGACTGGGCACAAGCCCACAGCAGGTACAGCAGGGCTGGGATGAGCAGGAGCATCAGGCAGGAGTGGCAGGCATCTTTGAACTGCTGGTTTCTGCCCAATCCCTGCAGGCCACTCTGAGGGACCCTACCCATGCACGAATTCCTGCACTGGGCCTCTAGTGGGTATATAAATATACATAGATAGATGTCTATATGCATGCATATATACAAAGCATGTCTATTTAAATGTATATATAATAAAAATAAATATATCAAACCTGTATTATACTCACTTGTACATAATTATGTATATCATATCATTTATATAAACATGATACATACATATATGTATATGCATATACTTATACACATGTGTACATACATAGATGTGTCCATGTGTGTTTATAAAAGCAGCTAGCTTTTACTGAGTAACAAACTGCTCAAAAACTTAGTGATTTAAAACAATAACCCATTGAATTTTGTTGCATTTTAGAAATGTGTGATGGTTTCAGCTGGATGTTTTTCTGGTTTCTGCTGGGCTCACTCATGCCTCGAAGGTGCTGGTCAGCTGGGAGTTAGCTGATTGTTGGCTGGGTCACACAACTCTTCTCTGTGTAGTCTTTCATTATCCAAGAGGCCATCCCTGTGTTGTACACTTGGTTGAAATATAAGGGGTCCCTAGAGCAAGAGAGAGTATGTAAGGCCTTTTAAAGCCCAAGTTTAAAACTTGAATAACTTTGCTTTTTCCACCTCTTACTTATTATAGGAAGTCACAAGGCCAGTTCAGATTCAAGGAGTTGAGAAATACATGGGGAAGGGGGAAACTGGATCCATTTTTTGAAATCTATGTTATACAACTTTTAGAAAAATCTGTTTGGCTGGTTATTCCCTAAAATTTTCATGCGTTCAACAATAGTTTCAATGTTTGTGTTTTCTATCCCCTCCCTTCACCCCTTCTGTAAATTGGATGTTGGTCACCATTTCAGTAGGGAAAGACCATGTCTGTGTGGGTCTCCTCCTTTTATACTTCACAGAATGCGAATGTGTCAGCCGGCCCTCCTTTTCTTCAGAGCATCTCCATAACAGCCTGTGCAAATTTTTAACGTCATTGTCATAGACCTGTTACGCTCTTCGCTACTGGCTTTCTTGCTCTTATGTGACCTCTTGAGGACCGTCTCTTTACCTTACTTATATTTGTCGTCCTTGAACTTGTAGCTTTGTCTGGACATAGTAAAGTATTCATAATTCTCAGTCAAAAATTTCATGAAAGGTTCCATAAATGAATGGAGCTTAGCATGCTTCTTAATGGGAAATTGATATTTAGAATAAAGAAATAATTGTAAATAATTTCCAGAAATTATGAAATTGTATTGTTATATTGAGTAGAAAGGTAAAATTTTTAAATATAAAGGCATAAATTTAATGCCTTTTCTCATCTCAGTCCCTCCCCTGGGGCTTAGTGAACTTATGTTGACCCATCTAGATTTTCCCCCTGAATTGTGCATTTTATTCTGTAATTAAACCAGCTTTTAGTTCAAATCAGGGAGCTTTTTCTGGTGGTATCATGAGATAATAAGTGACCATATATCCAATTTTCCTGGGACACACCCAGTTTAGTGTCTGTTTTCTTGGTGTATTATCAATGCCTTCCTTTATTCCAAAATTGTTGTGTGTAGTGGACCATAAATTATATGATTTCCCTAAATATAGCTTAAGCTTGCAATGTGATGTCGATAGAAGACTTACGGTTGAAAAATAGTCTCTATGACATTGTGATCATAACTGTTTGGAGAGGAATAAGTCACCTAACAACACTATACCATTTTCTCACTGCTCTTCAGGACTTTTGTATTATAGACCTCAGAAAGGATTAGGCAATGCATGAAGCACCACAATTAAAGGTCACCAGCACAGAGGCTTGTGTGTATATGAATTCTTTTGTGTCGTAGATACTATAACCGATAAATAATTTATTAGGTAAATGGGAAACTTCCCCAGAGATCATGGCAAAATCATTGGGTTAAAATGCATGATAAAAATGGCATTAAACCTTTTACCTAGGGAGAGAGACCTCTTTGGCCTTTCTGCACTTGTGCCTTCTTCACTTTCACAGCTGACCTGGAGTGACAAAGATTCTATGTGTTCCTAATGGAGCTGGGCTCTGGGAATATGGTACTTAATCCTGGCATGTGATAGTAATGGTGAGTCCCAGCAGTGCCCACTAAAGGCTAAAGCATGAGTGCAATCACATAGTGTGCGTTGATTTTATATTTAAATACACGTTTCCATGGATAGCTTATGCCCTGAGATTGTATTTCAGTTGTAAGGTAATTAGTAAAAAAATATTTAAAAAAATATGAGACTATACAGCATTTAGCTGATGCACTTGTCAGTCTTGTAATAATGTCATAATATTCTTCTTTTTTCTAAAATTGCAAATCTGCATAGACGGTGTTCTGAAAAATCTACCAGCCAAAGCTTTATAATATGATCAAAGACTAATGAGTGAATTTAACTATAGAATGAGATTCTCTGGTTAAATATATGGTTTCCCAAAAAAAATGTACACATACTCTTGAAATAATTATAAAAGCAGTGTTTATTAAAATACATTTAATTTTCAAATTTCAGCTATCAGCTGATAAAGTGTGTATACATTTTGGGGGAGGACACCTTGTATAGATCAAGCTACTTCTTCAGTAAACTGACTAGCAAATTTTTCCAAAAGGTGTGTTTGACTTCTTTCCCTCATAAACTCATAGTTTTTGTGATTGCTAACTCTATAGCTTTATTTTCTTTTTCTATTCCTTTTTTTCCTTCCTTCCTTCCTTCATTCCTTGCTTCTCCCCTCACTCCCTCCCTCCTTCCTTCCCCCCTTCTCTCCCTTCCTCCCTCCCTCCCTTTGTTCTTTCATAATGCATACTTTAAGGGACAAAATTGACAGTGTCAGGGTGAGGTATAGTTACAGATTCTGTGTGAAGAATAATATCTTAAAACAGTAAAGAGAGGCACTACAACAAACACCATGCTTTCTTACAAAACCTTCACTAGAATTAAATGCATGGCTTTGGCATTCAGAAATATGTGCATGTATTTATAGTTTATAGGTAAGACAGCTTATACCATCCATAATCAATATTTTAGCTTCTCTAACCATTTGAAGTGTAGACTTCTTTGCTGTTTTCTGTCCAAACTTTCTCTCTATTGCTGCTTTTTTCCAGAAGAGGCACCATGAAGGGGGATCATGGCCTCATCCATCTGGAATAGATATCATTTGGGGAGAGAGAGAGAGAGAGAGAGAGAGAGAGAGAGAGAGAGAGAGAGAGAAAGAAAGAGAGAGAGAGAGAGAGAGAGAGAGAGAGAGAGAGAGAGAGAACAAGAAAACAATCAAAGTACTTTTTAGCAATAATTACTATTCTTTCCTTTCTTAGATTAAATAATTTTTTATCATGGCTTGATCAAGGACTTTTTACCACAGTGCTTTTAAAAGTAATATTTATAAATAATATCTGGAAACTTTAAATAAAGGAAACATTTGAAGGCTGAAAAGAATATACTTAGTTCTGTTTCTGTTTCTGCTCTTTAATTTTACATTTCTATCTATGTCTGGCTAGTGAAAACTTCCTTTTCTTACTTAATGTTTGAATCATTGCAAGAAAATCCACTCACACAAGGTAATATAAAAACATGTTTTTCTATTCACCAATCTATAAACTTGAACTTTGTCTCCTTTTATTGAATAACTGTTACTTTTCCCTAGACTCTACATTAAGTTGAAGAAAATTCAAGCCTCTGCCACATAGAGGGAAAAAGTAGCATAACTTTGGAAATGGTTTGAAAAATGCATCTTAGGGTGATATTCATCAGCTGTCACTTGAAACACCTTCTATATCCCCTGTGTCTGTTTGCCAGTAGCAGAACAGCAGGTATTTTTCCTTATCAATGAGTGTGAAACTGTACGCACATGGTGTCTATGTATTTCTCTTTCATTTTTTTGACATTAGTTAATTTATTCTATGGGAATGTTTAGTTGGAGGATGAGGACTGAAGAACATGTCAGTTAGGTAACATAAGACTAAACACTTGTCAAGTTAGTTCATCTAATGTTTAAACTAATTTTTAGTTACCCCCTGGATTGTAATCAGGCCTAATGAAGTAAGGAGGAAGAACAGGGACATTGCTCCTCATTCATATAGGGAAGCTACTCAACTCTTAACCATCAGAAGAGAAGAGGTTGAATGAGATGTGTTTAATTCTACCACCTTCATTCATTCGGTTACCTATTCTCTTAATCACTCATTCACCGATTTATACAGTCATGTGATAGATATGTTTCAGCACTACAGGTATAGCAGTGAACAAGATAGACATGGAGCTTACAATTTAGGGGCAGAAGAAACAGAAAGTAAGCACTAAATCAAATATACTTGTGTAAGTATTATGAAAATATGGTGAAAGGAGACAGAAGTCTGTGGACCAGGAGGGCAGAGATGGGCAGAGTTGGCATTACTTCAGGTAAAGTGGCCAGAAAAGGGCACTTGGTGGAGGCGACTCTTAATGTATGCTTTGTCAAGAGAAACCAACAGCTGTATAAAGATCTGGGGGGAAGCCTCCGGAGCAGCTGGGGATGCTGGGGGTGAAGGCTCTCATGAAGCTTGGCTTGTTCCCAAAACATTACAAGGGCTGTGTGACTGGAAAGGTGTCACCTAAAGGGCTATGGAGGGAACGGTGACTGGTGTTGAGCAGGTAGCAGGCTCATTTAAAGCATTTAGAGGGCTTTAGTCAGGGCATGAGTTGAACTTCTATATGTTTCTAGAAAAACAACTCCAGCTATTGGTTGGAGAGGGACTATAGAGAGACATGAGTATCTTTAAGGAAGAATTCACTCTCAATGACTTCTGTAGTTCACATTACATATAATATAATCTGACAGGTATAAAACATGCATGTATAATGTGTATATCTAAAGAGGTGTAATGCTGTGAGTTGCAACCATGAGACACTATATCCATATCACATATTCCAACATGCTGCTATGGTAAATAATAAATTTAACAATTCTTTTGGGAGAGATTGAGTCTGTAGTATACCATTTAGTGCCATATTATTAATGAATTTGAGTTTTAAGAACAGGATAAAACTACCTGAAGTTTCATCTATCAAAAATATCGGAGGGAAAAGGGGAAGTGTGTATGTATTTTGGTTATAACATAACTAACATGACTTTTCTTTTAATATAAAATTCATTTCTAAAATTTGAGTTTCAAAAAGTTTTCAACAATTGTAACATCTTTGAAATAGGTGATCTTTTCTATCCTCAGATGGTGATGGTTTCTCCCACCTCTGAACCTGCAATAGAAGTTAATCTCTCTCTCCCATAGGCAACGGAATACTTTTGTGTGATTTTAAGTTGTGTCCTCATTTTATCTTCCTGATGAGACGTGAAACTGTTGAAAAGAGAATCTTGCTTTTTTAACCATTAATGTCACTTGGTTCAGTGCAATCAGTGCTTGGATAAATGACCGTAGGTCTTCATCTTCCTAATTCCCACCTCAGTTAATCTTAATAATGGTGTCATTTTCTACCTGAGCCTGGGATCCAGGAAAACCCTATTTGAAAACACTAGAACTCCCTACTTACCAGCTAGTGGGACTTGGAGAAAATATCTATTGGAGTGTTCAAGTTGATAGGCTTAGACTAGAAAAAAATAGAAATAATTTGCCTTCTCTTATTCTTTTACTTTCTTTTAGACATGTGTAAGTTATTTTGTTTTCATTATGTTGATTGCTTTATTCTTCAATGTCTGTTACTATATTTGCAGATCGATTTCTCCATGAGCACCTTATAATTTAGTCTTCACTTATGAGATAATTTTGTCTTTTTCTTAACATTTTGAATGATTTTAATCAACTCAGTTTTATACTGTTAGTTTTATAATCATTTATAGTCTAAGTTTTAACCTTCTGATTTGGTGTGTACTACATATCTGCCAAACCATGTTTGTTTAATTTATGTTGGTGTATTGAATTACAGCTTTATTATGTTTCAAAGTTGAGGCTTTCATTAATACTTTGATCAGTCGAATAGATTTGATTATCACTTTGTTCTTGTCTCTTTTATCAATTTACATGAGTGTTTCCTGCCATTTTATTGTTGTCCATTTTCAAATACTATAGAGCTTCCTGGACCAGTAATAACAAGTGAAATATGAGAAAAGAGTAAGGATTTGAATAGTGTATCAGGTGTCTTACTTTACTTGAACTCCTTTTTATTGATATAGAAATGTTTAATTTCTTTAATAAACTCCGCTTAGAGGGAATGGGTTGGCGCAGCTTCTGATTCCACGATCTGTTTATGTTTCTATTGGAGACTCAATGATCGCAGCTTTCTTTCCTTTCCTCACCAGGTCCCCTCTGAGCACCACCACCTTCCAAGTTGCTTTCATCTGCTCTAGAAGCTTACTTTCTCAGAATTACTACCTGCACTTCCAGGCCTCTTTCTTTGGAAGCTGTCAGAGTTCCAATTCACAAGAATTAGACTGTTCTGCTTTTTCGTTTTTCCCATTAAGGAGAGGACCAACTAATTTGGGAGGTTAGGTTATCTATGTTGTGTGACCACTATGAATAGTCATCTCTTTTCTGTGCAACATAAACCCAAACTCACACTGGCTGGGTGTCAGAGATTACTTCTGCTTTCAGGTGTTCATTCTTGTAATCACATACACATAGAAATTTCTGAATTATTTTCTCTGTTTATGCTATATATGTGGGTTATGGATGTCTTTGTTTGCTCTCCTTTTTAAAAGTCCCTTTTTAAAATATATCTTTTTATTAATTTTTTTTAAGAGAGAGGAAAGGAGAGAGAGAAAGAAGAATGGATGCGAAAGAGAAACATTGATTGGTTCCCTTCGTACCCACCGGGACCAAGGACCGAACTTGTAACCTGGCCATGTGCTCTGACCAGGAATCAAACTGGAAACCTTTCAATGCCCGGAATGATGCCCAACCAACTGAGCCACATCAGGCAGGGCTGCTCTTTGTTGTGAACTATATGGTCTGTGAAGATTTGTGAACATATATTGAGATACTGCATCAAATCCACAATGGGGACCATGTACATAACTGCTCTATCATTGATTATTTCATCTTCATTTTAGAATACCCAACTTGCTTATTTTACATTCTTTGAAATCCTGGAGATTTTCTTTGTTGCTCCCAACACTTGGAAAATACCCAATTCTAAGCTTAGACTTAAGTACTAATTTAACATTCACCGTCAAGAGAGCGCTAATTATTTCAACTAATTCTTTTATGGCTCAGTATATATATTCATACCTAGCACATAATGTTCTCTGAAAGATTTTGTACTATAAAAATCATGCTCTTGAGACAATTATCCACGTTTGAAAACTGTTCTAAATGGGTTAAGTCAATGATACCTACCTGTAAGTGACTCCGTACCTTCCAGTGCCAACACCATTAATAAGCCACTAAAGAAATCACAGTCTTTGAAGAAGGCAATTGTGAAGTGTTCAGAACATGAGTTTTTGCATCAGCTTGATTTGCTTCAGTTTAATTTTGGTACTTTTCAGACCTTCTCTGAGTTAGTTATACTATAGTAGATTTTATTTTTAATTATAAAGCAGATATAATAATATCTACATCATGAAATATTTGTCATATTTAAAATGAGATAATATGCTAAAAGCACCTGGCAGAATATGAGGTAGAAAATATACACACAAAAGAAAAAAATTGTCTTCCTCTTGCCTTAGGAGGAATTAATATTAAGTCACCATTGTTTCTCCAGCTCTAGCTACCCTTTAATTTACCCAAACATTAGTTTCTCTCACCCTAGATTTAGTGATCACTGTGATATAAATGGTATATTTATTAAAAAAAATCACAAACATCGATATTGTGGTAATTGACTACTTGGTGCTATGGATTGTTATTTCCATCTTCATAAGGAGGAAATGTGATAGAAAAGGCTTGCTCCCAATTCTGGTTGCTTGGGGAACTCCAGCTCCCATGTTCTCTGTCAATTAAGTTTTTATTTGCTGAAAAGGTATTTTCTAAAAGCTCATCATTACATGAACAAAGGTATATAATATTTTAAATGCAGTAATTCTGATTTAAACAAATATGATATAGCTTCTAGTGGGATTTATAGTACCCAATAGTCATCCTGGAATATACTTGCTTCTTTATATTGTGAAATGAATAGGATTTTGTATCTGAAGAAACAAATCTGCACATTAAAAAATCAATGTTTCTCATGATACACACTTGGTACTATTATTACTGGGAATACTGCCGCTGACACAACCTAGTTAAAATAGTATGATTTACTTGCCTGTGTGCCTAGTGCTTTTGGAGTTAAAACTGCCACTTATAACTTGCAAAGGGAAACAATGACCTTCCTGCATTTGCAACCTTCAAAGATACTTCTTGCTCTGCTCCCCTTCCAAGCCCTGATGCATGAGCCTTCCTCTGGCTACTTAAACACCCCTTAGATTTGAAAAACAAAATGGTGGGGAGAGAGTGAAGAAAGAGAGGTATGAAGCACATTCTGTCACAGAACCTCTACTGAAAAATCCTCAACAAGCAGAATGAATTGAAAAATTCAAGCATGACTAAAGAGTACATTCCCCACTAGTCAGTAGATTTTGCTTCCTATTTGTCACTGCCACCTTGGAGAGCGGTGAGCATTAATAATGCATGGGTGCTAGGAATGTATTAGCAACTAACCTTGCGAAGAAAATCAGCTGGGGACCCAGAAGAGCTGTAAAAGGAAAGAGAGAGAGAGAGGGGGGAAGAGAGAGACAGACAAAAAGGCAGAGTGAGTATACACACATGCTCTGAGGAATCCTTCTTATTTATTGAAGAGTTGTGGAGAGCAGTGTCAGGTGTGTAGGCAACTATGTATCATTGTAAATGGAAAGTAGAAATCCTTAGAATGGGGCCATAATTGAGTTCATTGATCAAACTCACCAATTTCCCCACCCCACCTGCATTGGGTTTATTATTCACCTTTATATATCATAAAGAAATACACCTGGGGGATTAGTGTGTTTATTCACTTATGGAAATAAGGAGTTGGAGTAAATTATATCTTAGCTTTTTAAAGAAAATGAGCAAGTGAAGTTTTAAATGTGTTATGTGGTGATTTGAGCTCTACTTTAGTATGTAATATACGTTGCAGATGATTTAGTCTGATATGTGAATGCCACGTCTGATTCCGGAATACCTATACAACAAGCAAGCAAACAAGCAAACAACCGGAGACTTTATAGCTCAAAACAGTGAGGTTCAGTACGGTTGCTCCGGTTTCAAAAGAAAACTTTAATTTTATAAAAATTGCATTTAACAATTCTAAATGGAAACCAACTCAGATGTTTGTGAAATTGTGACTAGTCTGTGAAGTTGCTACCACATGACTAGTCAGCACTGGTGGTTCAGGGCTTCAGCATTCTATGGGGGAGAGGGGTTTCACCCAGAAAGTGCTCCAAGCCCTGTCCTTTCTCCTTCCGTTAACACCACCATCCCACCTAATAAATCTCAATACCATACCCACCCCACAATGATGTGTCAATTTATTGAATTTATTGTGAAACCTGTTAGATCATGATTTATAAACATTTATATTCTAAGCCTACATACTTCAAATCATTGAATTAAATTATCTTACTGGGATTTTCATTTTACTATCTAAAATTTTATACCTGAAAATTTGGGAAGATTTTATTAAACATGAAAATATGTGAACATGAAATGTTTTTAATTTGTTTACTAATAAATGTTTAGAACTGGTTCCTTTTTTTTCTTAATTTTATTATAATAATGTCAACCATACCGAATAGTTGGAACAATTTCCTATATATTTCAGTATACCCCATATGTTCAACACATAGATTATACAATTAATACTTAACTGTACTTGATTTATCACATGTGTAATCATTCCCTTCTCAGTCATCCATCAATACATTTCATTATATTTTTACATCTCAAAGTAAGTTGCAAATATTACTAGACTTCCTCCTAGTTTGGCATTCCTGTCATTAACTGAATTTCAATTATTTGTTTATACATTTTCATGTAAAATTTACATACAATGAAAGACTCAAATCGTAGTTATATAAATCATTTGAGTTCTGTCTAATGCATACAATTGTGTAAACCAAATCCTATTCAAGATATTGAATGTTGTTATCGACTTATTTACTAATTTCTTAGTTCTGTGACATTTAATTTTGAAGAAAAAAGTAAATCCAATCACTACAGCTAACAGATTCTCCCACAAAAAGTGCTTATTCAAGATTCAAGAAGACTAGACTTTGGCATCCTAAGATGATCATGTGTTTAAGACATGAAGATTCTAAGAGAATTGCTTCACTACCACTTTCTCATATTCATTACAATTGTTCTCTTGAGAAATGAGTAATTTCATCCTATTAGTTTCTTAACTGGTTTTGTTGAACTTAAGTAAAATTTTACACATCCTTCCTTAATTATTATCATTATTATCATTATTATTCTTTCACTTAATTTCTCATTTGGGAAAGCGTCCCAGAATAATTTTAGTTTATTGTGGCAATCTTCCTCTCCAAAGCCTTTTTTTCCCTCCTTCCCCTCCCCCAATACACTATTATACATTCAAAGGAACCTAATGGGATAGTGACTAAATTCAATTGTGTTGCTTAAAGCTCACAATATATACTTGTTAAATGTTTTTACCCCAAAGAATTTCAGAGATAAATGAATGATATGTAAATGACTTGCTTTACACTGACTTACATGTTAGCTGATAAACGGTCTTTGAAGCAAATAAATAATATTACATAGAGTTATTTTTTCAAAAATGTATTTAAAGTTTTATTATCAACTCACATGGGTCATAAATAATAAATATATCTCAAAAATGAGATTATTCAAACTTAAAAATGATATACCTTTAAATTTTAAAATCACTTCATTTATTGAAGGCTTGCCCTGTCCAATCTTTCTTTTCTTTTCTTTTTTTAATATAATCATCAGAAGCAAGACCTGCCTTGGAGTTGGAGAAACTTTTCTTTATTGTTTCGCATCTATGTCCTCATTGCTTAGTTGGTTAGATTTATTGGTTTATTGTGAGTCTCCCACCTTCTTTTCCATTATGTTTCCCAATTTGGCAAGCATTTTAGATTTGATAACTTGAGGCATTCATCACAGGAGTTTTTTGTAAGCAGGCCTGTTATAGGTCCTCTCTTCCATTCCACAACCCCATAGGAGAGAGACCACTAAGAAGCATCATACTATGCAAGTGGTGGTGGTAGCAGCACATCCTGAAAACACAATTCACTCCAGTCACAGACTTCACACCTATTCCTGCTACTTTGAGCAGATGCAGGAAAGTGGAGGAAGAAAGATGGGGAAAACTGAGTAGTAAAACATGGGGAAAGATTAAAGAACTTTAACCCTTTCCAGGACTATTCCATTTTTTCGCATATTATATTATTAACAATAAATAAAGGACCTTGTATGCATATATGCATGACCCATGGACACAGACAATGGGGCAGTGAGGGCCTGGGGCAAGGGGCAGGGGTGGGCTGGAGGGGGTCAATGGAGGAATAAAGGGGACATATGTAATACTTTCCACAACAAAAATTATTAAAACAAATTTTAAAAATAGAAACAAAAACATAAAAAAAACAATAAATAAAGTAAAATAAAATGACAAATAATATAATTAACTAAATTATTCTAAATTATTATTTTACTTTTAAGACTCTGGAGGACAAAAAGCCTCTAACTTCTTTTAAAATTTTCACAAATAGCAAGTGCAATACTCTGCACATATTGGATGTTCGATTATTTCAAATTGGTAAGGAAGGGAGATTATTTGTTGTTTGTTCAGTTTGACAAGAGACTATTATAACTCCTTTTTCTCTCATACTAACACATCTTTTACTTATTTCTAATGCCAAAGAAAGGAGAGCAACACAATATTTTTTTTATATATTGAGAATTGAAAAGGAAGAGCAATGAAGCATTTGACTATTTTGGGTTTTGTTTTTTGTTTTTTGGATAAAATTTTGTTTAACACAGTAGGAAATGTATGTGGGAGAAGCTATACATTTTCCTAAGTTAAAAAGGCTATTTTCAACACACAATATGAGGACATCTTCACAAAACTTTTAAAAGACTTAAATGCCATCTAATATGCACCTGTAGAAACAAATTATTCTGATTAAAAATCATAATCATGTACTCATATGAGCTTAATTCTTCAACTTTACAAAATAGTTCATCTAATTCTCAAAAATAAATGAACCATTGGAAATAGCTGATAGCCTTGTGCACTTTGTTAACATTTTTCAATATTTTAACAGAAATTCAATTTCTTTGACTTTAAGTGAGGGATTATAATTAATTCATTCTTCCCATAGTGGTATATAGAACCTGGCCTTCCTTTCCCAGCGAGGTGATTTTAATTTACAGAATAAGATTTCCTTATTGCTGGCTTAAAACTATGAATACTTTGCTGTTGTTGCTGCTGCTATTGTCGTTTAATGCAATCCCCTTAGGATATTATCCTATTCCTCTTTATTCATTTTTTTAAACTAGTGAACTGACCCAATTCTAATATTTTATTTTAGGATATATTTCAGTAATTTCTTAAAAAATATATATATATAGTATACCAAGGAAATATTAACCAGAAAAATTCAATGAAAAAATCATTATGGTGGTGCTATAAACCTACAGAAAACCAAAGGATGTGCCATGATTATGAACAAGAGCTGTACAGTAAACCCTCGACTTAACAGACTTCGGCTTTAATGGACAAAATGTCCCATTCACGTGTCATATGTGAGGAGGAACATCCTGTTAATTTTAAAATGCTTTTAACTAAGATTTGTTTGTAATTAAATTAACAGGCTATTTTTTGTTATTACTTAACTTTTATTTTTAACAAATTTTAGCAATTAGGCCATATGTTGGAAAAACACTGTAGTAATTTTGTCAACATAAATAAATGTTACATATCTATAACTATAGTCTACATATTTATATCCAAGAGACATGCCTCGGGAATAATGTTTGGGAAATGATTAGCACATGATCACACCTCATCACAGTAATTGGTCCTGCTGTCACGTGGCATGCCTTTCCGCAGCAGTCTTCATGTGTGCCCACCGATGTCCTGAGGAACGCTAAGCCAGGCCCCGGCTATGTGCATTTGTTTACTCACGGTGACTGGTGAATGCATGCATTTATTAGACCTATTCAGTATAAATTTATAATTACTATAACACATACAGAAAACTTTTCTGTAAGATTAAACGTTTCATCGATACTTAATTTTAATTATAGAAAAGTGTCTACATAAATAAAAAGAGATAAACTAATTTGTCATTTTTTTAACAAATGCATTTGGAAAACCTACTTCACTATATAATGGATTTTTGGCTTTAACCGGGACCCCCTTGCCCAAATTAGTCCTTTATGTTGAGGTTTTACTATACTTCTCTTGGTAGTTAAATTCAAGGTTATTCACTTTCCCTCTAGTTCAGTGGTTCTCAACCTTCTGGCCCTTTAAATACAGTTCCTCATGTTGTGACCCAACCACAAAATTATTTTCGTTGCTACTTCATAACTGTAATGTTGCTACTGTTATGAATCATAATGTAAATGTCTGATATGCAAGATGGTCTTAGGTGACTCCTGTGAAAGGGTCGTTCGGCCGCCAAAGGGGTCGCGACCCATAGGTTGAGAACCACTGCAAGTCTGGTTAGAATGTGCAAAATCCTAATATATTTACTTGTTGCAATAAAATGTTGGTTAATAAACTGATGATTTTCCATTACAATTATTTTAGTAATAAAATTAGTAGCTGAAATTTTTCTTTATCATCCCATGAAAATATATATTATCAATTATGTAAATAGGAGCCCATTAAAAGAGGGAGCATAAAACATAAAAATAAGGAACTTATATGACAAGTTATATAAGTATATACAGTATATAAAAATGTGAAATAGGAAATAGAAAAATAATGAGCAAACCAAGAAGAATATGGAGTGCTGAGAGGGTATGAGGATTGCAGTTTTAAATGGGTGTTTAAAACATAATCTTTTTTTAATATTTATTTTATTGATTTTACAGAGAGGAAGGGAGAGGGATAGAGAGTTAGAAACATGATACGAGAGAAATATCGATCAGCCGCCTCCTGCACACTCCTCACTGGGGATGTGCCCGCAACCAAGGTGCCGGGAGCCGGTCCATCCTTGCTGTTTCAAGGGACCTGGCATATATGGCATACGGTTCTTAATATGTTTGCTCACCTTCTTGGCGCTGTGTTTTAAGCAAGGTCACCTCTCCGAGAAAGGTTGAATCCCCAGGTAGGGATTTTCCCCTGAAGTTAGGGAGGGAATAAAACCTCTTAACTAAGTGCCAGGCGGGTAATTAATCATTTTAACTATGAACAATCATGCTTAAGCTACATAATCTTTACTCCCTGGAATGGAGATAAGAAACGCCCTAACCTTTGGAATAGAGATTGATAGGATTGGAATCAACTGTTATAAATACAGATGCAACAAGACAGCAAGAGACAGAACTCAGAAGACAGAACCTACACAGAACCTAGAGACAGAAGAACTTCGCTGGAGAGAACATGGCAAAAGATCCTGGACTGAACCTGACTACAGAAATTGGCAAGAGAACCTGACTAGAACCTGGTGACTGAACCTGGCTGGAGAACCTGGACAGAACCTGGCTGGAGAACCTAGCAAGGGAACATGGCTACAGAACCTGGCTGGAGAACCTGGAGAACCTAGCAAGGGAACATGGCTACAGAACCTGGCTGGAGATCCTAACCAGAACTTCGCTGGAGATCCAGACCAGAACTTGGCTGGAGATCCTGGCTAGAGATCCTGGATAGGCTGCTGATCAACTGAACGTTGTCTCCGTGTCATTCCTTCTTTGTCAACTCCGTCCACACCTTTGGGGACCCCTGGACCTGCTGGGGTTGGACCCCGGCATCTGGCACACAGAACCTACACACAGAACCTAGACACAGAACCTGGACAAAGAACCTACACAGAACCTAGAGACAGAAGAGCTTCACTGGAGAGAACATGGCAAAAGATCCTGGACAGAAACTGGAGACAGAACCTAGAGACAGAACCTAGCGCGAGAACCTGGCTGAAGAACCTAGAGACAGAAATTGGCTGGAGAACCTAGAAAGAACATGGCAAGAGAACCTGACTAGAACCTGGCAACCAAACCTGGCTGGAGAAGTCCCTGTGTCATTCCTTCTTCGCCGACTCCGTCCACACCTTTGGGGACCCTGGACCTGCTGGGGTTGGACCCCAGCACCAAGGTACATGCCCTTGACAGGAATTGAACCTGGGACCCTTGAGTCCGCAGGCCGACGCTCTATCCACTGAGCCAAACCGGCCAGGGCTAAAACATAATCTTGATGGAGAAGTTAATATCTGAGCAACAACTTTAAGGAGGTGAGAGATTAAATCATGTCAATATTGGGAAACTAAACTCTCTGAGAATCTCTGGCCTTTATGCTAATAGGACTGCCAGGAATCCAAGTAGCAATGCATGGGACTTTATTATACAATTGTGCTTGGAAATATCCCCAACTCTTCCTTCTCAGTATTACGTATACACATTCAAGGATAGATGATAGGTAGATAGATGATAGTTGGATAGATAGATAGTTAGATAGATAGATAGATAGATAGATAGATAGATAGATGATAGATAGATAGATGTATAATCACTGACTATAATATATACCCAGTAAAACAACCAAATATCAGTTTTTATACAAATTAGACAATGTCAACATTGATACTAATAATAGAGGAATATGAAAATTGTCTGGGACACCGTCACAGTAACAGTAACGACCAACAGGCTGCCTGGGGTGACAAGGCTGGCAGGTGGTTAGTGCGGGACAACCAAATACTGAATAGCAGGCTGCGTGGGGCAACCAGGCCAGCAGGATGGTTAGTGAGGGGACGACCAAACGACTGAACAGCAAGCTGTGTGAGGCCATCAGGACAGCAGGGGGGTTAGTGAGGGATAACCAAATGACTGAACAGCAGACTTCATGGGGTGACTAGACCAGCGGGGGGGGGGGGCAAGTAAGGGGCAACCAGGCCAGTGGGGGGGGGGCAGTTAGGGGTGACCAGGCTGGCAGAGCAGGGCAGTTAGGGGTAACCAGGCTGGCAGAGGGGGCAGTTGGGGGAGACCAGGCTGACAGAGGGGGCAGTTGGGGGCGACCAGGTTGGTAGGGTGGGCAGTTGGGACAACCAGGCTGGCAGTGGAGGCAGTTAGGGGCGATCAGGCTGGCAGGCAGAGGTGGTTATGGGTGATAGGGCTGGTGGGGAAGGGGGCAGTTAGAGGTGATCAGGCAGGCAGGAAGGTGAGCAGTTAGGAACCAGTTGTCCTGGATTGTGAGAAGGATGTCCCAAATTGGAGAAGGTGCAGGCTGAGCTGAAGAGGACCCTCACCCCCTGCAAAAATTTTGTGCACTGGGCCTCTAGTAGACAATATTTCTCTACAGCAATTAGTGTCTTAAGTCCTTATATTTTAAAATGTATGAAGTTGCAGCCCTGAAGCCTGCCCAAATAAGTACTGTGTAACCTAAAGCAAAGTAGCAATCAATTCATGTTTCTCATACAAATTTTTCACCAACAGAAGAGAGTTAGCAAGTATCTAATATATTACATACAGGAAACACAAATGTATTATTAGAAAATAAATGACATCAAATTAAAAAAGAAAGCTCTTGCAGATTTTTTTTAAAAGGGTTAAAAAATTCGATAGGACTAGAAAATAGAAAAAACGTCATCATAATTTAAAAGCAAAATAGTTGGAAGTTATGAAATACAAATATGCCAAATTAGGTGGTCTAGCAGTCAATTTATCTCACAAACAGAAAATGAAAAAAAAAAGGGATGTGCATTGACAATGTTTAAGATTTCCGTGATTGCTCAATGACAACAAAGAATTTTTGACTACACACATGAGTTGTAAAATTTCAGAACTCTAAATATAACCAGAGATATTAAAAATTGTAGAGGAAAACAAGTATCTATAAAAAACAAAATCATACTGGCATTATAATTGTAATCAGTGTCACTGGATACTAGAAGAAAAAGGTACCAACAGATTCAAAATTTTATACCCAGACAAACAGTCATTCAAGTGAATGTATAAAGATTTTCAAATACACAAGGCCACAGGAAATTTACCTCTAATGTATTTTTAATAGAAAGACATGTGCAGATAAATTTTAGCAAAATAAAATTGATCCTAAAAGATGGAAGCATGTAATCCAGGAAACAATGACTGCAAATCTGCATACAAGTAAAGGGGAGCATGCTGTGAAAGCTCTATAACAAAATAAAAGGCAAATATTTCAGATGGGAGAAGGAGAAATACAGCCTTTAGGGAAAAGTTTGATAAGAAACAAAACAAACAAACATTTAAAAAAAGGTACAAAGAATATAAATTCTGATTGAAAGGTTATACATAATTGGAGGTCTTAGAAAGTCTGGTGGCAAATAAAAAAGAAAATTATAAATGTCCAGAAAGACAGAAGTGCAAGAAAACTATATAATAAAATCATGGTTCAAATATAACATAAATTAAAATAACATCTGTATATAATAAATATGAGTCCTAATAAATATTTGAAGAATAAACAAATGCTTGAATTTTGACAATGGAAAAGTATGTGTAACTAAAAGAAGATAAGATGTACCAAAAGGGGAAAAGGAAGAGGAAAACATAAGTTTGACTAGCTCAATTTGCAAAATGTGGAGTCAGAAGATGCTATTAAAAGAGGAAAGAAATATAGGTTTGAATCAATCTCTTAAATTACAACAGCAATCAATTGAAAAACTAAAAATAGTAGAGATTCAAACACTAGAAGGAGAATGGAGAGTTGTAAAATTAGGAGGAATACTCTTATACATCAAATCATTAGCTATTGTCTGGCCTAGAGACATGGTATACTGTCAAAAAATTATAATACTTTCCAGAAGAATTAAAATTATAATGATTACATTATGCTAAATAAAAGAAGCCAAACACAAAATAGTCAAATATTGTATGCTTCCATTTATATGAAGTATACAGAATAGGTAAATCTACAGAGGCAGAACACAGGGTCAAAGGGAAGGGCCATTGGTGGCAATTGCTTAATGGGTATGAGGTTTCCTTTTAGGGTGATGAAGTGTTTTGGAACTAGATAGAGATAGTGAATATACAACATTGTAAATGTACCAAACACCCATGAATTGCTTACTTTAAAATGGTTAATTTTATGTTATGTGAATTTCATATCAATATAAACATCATAATTATTTTAAAAGCCAAGTATAGGGTTGGAATGGCAAGAAAAGAAGTCAGAGACTGTTTATTTTTCACCATAAACTTATTTGTACTATGAGATGCGCTGTGTTATGTGTGTATTATTTTGACACATATATTTTTTAATTATTTTAAAATAAAACAAATTCAGCCAAGATCAGAGGAACAAAAGTTTTGTCTCTACAGAGAATAGAGGAAATGGACCAGTAAAATGTTGTCCAGTTTATTAGATTGTAAATGGATGCAAATATGCTTGAAACATAATCTTTTTTTACTTTCCGATGATATAAATGGATTTCGGCTATTTGTTTCAATTATATGCTTATGGAATTAAATGAATGCATATATATTTCAGATAAGTATGATGAGCAATAAGAAATCTATAAAACGAGCATCAAATGTACTTCTTTAATTCACCATAATCCTACTGTAATCTGCACTCAAAGCTTTGTGTGTTAATTATGAAGGGATATGAATCTCTGCATTTCCTTTATCCCTGCCTTTTAGTAGTGTCTTGGTAATATCTCCTAATGGGCTTTGTTGTCTGATGAACTGAATTACTGTGCTCTCTGCAAAGGACTCTGCTAAATCGTCTAAGATAGTTGAGAATTTAACCTTCATTTAAACATTAGAATTGGGGACAAATCATGAAAAGCTTACCTCTGATGGAAAAGAAAAATCATTTTTTTTGTTTATAGCTTTTCAAAAAGATCAAGGAGCCCTATGTTTTCCATTCATAATTTTATTTGTATTTAAAGCTAATCTAAAAAGCAATTTTCATGATAAAAATATAATATTCCCTGCCCCTCACACTTTGAATATAGTTTTTTCCTCTGAAATGGAATTTTGCCTTCCAAGATGTTATTATTTCGACCTCTGAAAGTTTTAGTTATCTATAGACACACCATGGACTATCACTTTTTTTTAAAAAAAGTAAGTTTTGTTCCCATAATGGTGAAATCTTCTAACTATGCATATTTCAAAATTTTCAAGATTTGAAAGTGGAACTTAATGAAATGGAAATCTGGTTGGTAATTATACCCAGCTCAGCCAGAGAGTTCATGGTGCTGTCAGCCTGTTTGGTCATGGGTAGCTAAGCAACACAGTCAACTAGCACCTTGATGGAGGATATTTTTAGCTTCATTGCACATTTTTCATTTATCTACTAGAGATTGATTTACTTTGCAATTTATTTTGAGATTTCACTACCTAGAATGAAAGGTATACCCTTATACCAAAGGAAATGTACAAATGGGAATTTTTTTAAAAAGATATAATAGTCTCCATGATTCGATACAGACACGATATAAATGTTATTGGAGAGTTAAACATTATACTTTACATTTTTCAAAAAAATGCAAATACTTTTAAAGCTTTGAAAATAATGTCTCATCAATAAAGAAAAAAGATGGGTTCAGTGTTCATCAGTGAAGATACGGACACATCAAAGTTAAATAATTTAATTTGTTTCTAAACTCAAATTAATAGTCTAGGGGAAAGTTCATGATTGCTTGGTAAGTAGAGAATGAGTTAGACCCTAGGATTATGTACTTTTGTTAAACGGCATTTCAAGGATTGAGGAGAAATGTAACAAGTTGTCTGAAATCTTAAATGCCAGAGTAGCAATGGGCAAAAACTTTTGGAGTACTTACTTGATATCCAGACCCCTGTGTCCTGTGCTGCACTGGGGGAACGCTGATGGCCACAAAGAACCTTTACTCCGTCAGGTCCATTTCCACCCACTAAGTTTGATGGCGTTTCTCTCTTTAATATAACCTGCTATTCACTATCACAGATGGGAAACTGAATGGCTTAGAGAGAATAAACAATCAACAAATAAAATGACAACTGTGAAGGGCTCAATACCAACTCAGTTAATATCCATGTTCCTAAATTAGGTACTTACTTTTCCTCTACTCTGTGTCCTCACTTATGAATGGGATGATATTTTCTACCATTCAGAATGTTATGAATAGTGAATGAAATACATAAAATATCTAGCACAAATTAGGCAACTTAAATATGATCCAGTTATGTTCCCACCCTTTGTAACCAGACACAATGATCAAGTATGGATCATGTTCTAGACATTTGTCATAATCATATCTGTTATCATTAACACAATCTAGGAAGCTACCAGCTCTTAAGCATCGTTGCCATTTTCAAAGAAGAATAATCAATCTTTCAGCAGTAGAATAGATGTTATTTCTAGAAAAAAAGTGGAAATTGACCTGGGGTAACTGAATATAAAGAAGGATTTTATAAACTTATATCTCTCATGATTAAAAACCTACTGAACATTTTAAATTTTAAAACTCTTCTCAAATATATTCCCTGCTTCATTTAAATATGATGATAGCTTGTTTAATAGAATAAAATCCTCTTTTAAGGGAGACCATTTATAAGGATTTCCTGTGTGATTTATTTCAGAGTCTGGAATCATGATTCTGTTTCCCAGGTGTATTCTTGGTGGCATTCAGTGTATTTCTAAGTAATATCTTAAAGGGTGAGGGATTGTTGTCTGTATAAACTGAAGGACTCCGTGTTTCCTTCATGAATTGATAGTGGAGACACTAACATGTTTGAGGAAGTTTCCCCTACTATTCCATTGTTCATTTTTAGGTATTAGCTAAGTTGAATTTCAACTTAGCATCTATAGTTGATGAAAGTGATCACGTCAGGGTGCTGATGTAGCCTCCTAAAGAGATGCTCGGGCCTCAGTCCTAGCACAGTAAGGAGACAACATGGGAGAAGCATGGTTGGACTCAACCAGTGATGTGAGGAGGAGATGACTATTTTTAGCTTGACTTACTCTTGTTTATGTTCCTTTCCCAGTAGGCTGAATAAGGTAGAACCTGACTCCTGCTATTGGGGACAACAAAGAGAGGAAGTCACATAATACACTCCCTTTAGTTCTGAAGTGGAGATAAGATTAAACAATACTAATGCTTCTCACTACTGACATAAAAATGAATTGAAAACATTATCAGGAATGCCACTAATTCAAAGTTCCCCAATCACACTTCCAATAGAGACACCCATTTCCTGGCACTCTGGAGACTTGCAAATAAAAGGATGAAAATGTAACTACTCCTATAAAATGAGTCATAGGTGGAATAAAAGCCAACAGAACATCCATGCCTGAAAATTGGTAATGACATCGGGTAATTACAAAATATGAAAAAAAAATGCTTTCCATTTAATAGTTTTTATTAGTTAATAGTAGAGACAGGCTTCTACATGTTGGTATGCATGATATATGTTTGAGCGCTATTACATGTGAACTATATTACTGAACACAATAAAAAGAAGGTCATATGCATTTGAGGGTTTGCACATTAGTATATAAAAGATATAAATGTTAGTATCAAATATATAGAGAGGCTGGGAACACCTTGCTATTCTGTGCACACTACTTATTTTATGACTAGAGGCCTGAAGCACAACAATTCATGCAAGAGTAGGCCTTCCTTCTTCCCCTGGCTGCCCTGGCTGCCAGGACCAGCTTCCCTCCAGCACCCAGGACCCGGGCTGCCAGTACCGGCCTTCCTCCCACACCTGGGACCCAGGCTTCCCTCCTCCAGCTGCTGGCAGGCACCCAGGACCCAGGCTGGCTTCCCCCCGGCCCAGGCTTCGTCAGGAAGGATGTCCGGAATGACATCTGGAAGATGTCTGGTCTAATTAGCATATTACCCTTTTATTATTATAGACTGAGTTGCTATTACTCTAAGATAGTGTCTTTATCTGTGGTTCGTTTTTTAGAGTTTATTCAGTTTGATTTGTATTTGTTATTATTTTTTCCATGGCACATTATTGGGCTTAAAGATCATCTTATAATTTCAAAACTACTTATTTCATCTTCCGTTAATCTGAGCATTTGTTCTTAAAGCATCCCCTTTTAAAAAATCACCAATTTTTAAAGTTTAAATTTTAACCCAAATAAGAAAGCACAAATAATATTCTAATTATTTTAAACACAGTTAAACACAGCTGTTGTTGACCTTGATATGATATTGATGATTTTAAAGTTTTAGGTCATTTTCTTTCCCTTCACTTTTGAGTTGTATAAATGTTTAAATAGCTAATCTTACACGAATATGATAAAGAAGTTATCCTGAAAGAAATCTCCTTTATTTCATTTCTCCTTTTTTTTTGTCTTTTTCTTTTTATTTTACTTAGCAGGATATACCTTATTAAAATGACCATGCAGCTTTTCCCTGATATTTCTAGATTCATCAAATTGTTTTTTTGGTCCTCCATTTTTGACAAATATTAATTAATTTAATATTTACAATATTATCTGTCAATAATGCTAAACTAGGACAGATATAATTTCTAAAGAATGTATGCAATTCATTTTAAATATATCCTTACTGTTTTTATTTAAAGTTGATTGTATCAAACTGTTTTTCACTCCTAAATTTTGCTTCACATCCTTAAAAATATATAATTCCATGTTGTAATATAGTTAGGCATTTAGTAATAGGTTTTATTATATAATAATACTTCTCCATGTTCTATTATGTATTGATTAGAAGAAATATAATGTATGTGGTGAGTGAGATTATGGAATTTTGTGTCAGAATATAAAGTGTGACAAGATAGTAAACACTTTTGGACTTAAGTTTTCCTATCTGAAAATGAACATAAATATATAAACTCTTGATAATAGTAAGATATAATTGAGCTTTGCATATGAAATACCTAAAATTCAGTTTGATATGCCACTGATACTCAGGAAATTGTAGCTATTATCATTAAATATATGCTGAACTTGACTTTAAAGTTTTAATTAATGAAAATGTTTTCAGGAAATAAAGCAAACATTTAGATTGTGCTACCAACCAACAGCCTGGTCTTTATTTTTTTCTGGGACATTTCATAACTGAATAAAATTATCAAGCTTAAAGTATAAAACAGATATGGATCTTTTTTCTAAAGTGGATTCATTAAATTTTGCTATTTCAAACTTTGTGATTATCTTCACAAAATTTTGATTTTTGAAAAATAGGCATGTGTTTTTAAAAAAAAAAAAAAAAAATTTGACTAGTTCCTTCCCTAAATGTGGGTGGCCTCAACTGAAACACTTATACAAGGAAGCAGGAGACATGATCCAGAATATATTTCAAAGAATTTAAATAGGTATCCAATTAATTAACATCTGTATTCATTTATGCGTAGCTTTACATTGGATGGATGCTATAGTCTATATTCTACCATGGTTCAGAGCACGGACTCTTTCTAACTAGAAAAATGGATGTAAAATAATCAACGGAAAAAAGATTGTTCACTTCACCTCCAAGGAAAACTTTTGGCTTCTTTATTTTAATGTTAAACAAGAAACATTTACTCTATCAATATTGGCATTTGTGACAGCTATAAATAACTGTGGGGAGGAGGAGGAATCCATAAATATTACAAGAAGTTCTTGGTTAGGAAAGTACCTTCGATACTTCAGCATCCTTACATGATATAATAATTTTATGAATGCATTCAAGAAAACAATTGGAATTAATACCTTTAATTAATCCATTTTTCCTATTTGAGTGATGCTGCAATGTAGCCATTGAATAAAATTAGTCACATTGAGGGAAATTTGGTCTTGGGGCTATGCTTTTTTAATATATGGAAATGTCATAATTTAATAGTCTTCTAATACTAATTACCTCCTGTGATATTTTTTCTGAAGTTTCTTTAGACAAACCTAAATTGGACTAGATTATTTATTCTTCTCTCTTCTTATCTAAGAACCTCATTTAAATCTGAACACCGAGTATAAGGTGAGTGTACCTTGTTTTCACATTGATCCTCTGTAATGAATATATTACCCCAGGAACCTTCTTGGCTTACCTTTTGCTGTTGAGTAACACCAGATTTTATTAAAGATCTGTGAAGTATTCCCTGAGTTGTTATGTAGCCTGTTTTCTTTAGACGGTAAGTTTTGCAAAGTCTTGGCTTTGTATAGGTGATAACAGGAAACAAGAATAATGAGATAAAACCTCTTCTTTCAGGTTTTTTAATTGAGGAACAAATTATTTCATAGTTTCTCATTAGTTATTCACATGGATTCTAATGACAAGGTGCCAATGTTCACACCTTAAACAGGTTAATTAATCAGGTAGTAATGAATTGGGTGATACCTGAGTGTTGGTGTGCCGAATAATCACAGTTCCTAATAATGTGCTTAAATGTCTGTAAACCTGAGAGAACAAGTTGAAATTCAGATTTTCTGAGTTCTGCATAAATAAGCATGTATTAGCTAATGAGAAAACTAATTTTAACTTAGTACTGTAGGTATAATTTTTAATTGGGATATATATCTACATATATAGATAATACACACATATATGTTCATACCCACAATTTTATGTATTTTTTATATGAGTGCCTGAGCCTGATTACACTTCAGCCTTCACATTTTGACGATTTGTGCTTTGTTTAGCCATTCCATAAGATTTTATATTTTAAATTTAATTGTTCAATTGTGATTTCACATATGAAACTAGGTAAGAGTGACATTTTAGGTGGAATCTCATATTATGACACAGTATGTAAGTGTATCAGTAAGTATGGGCGAGTATAAGTACATGTGTCAAATGAGATATCATGATCAGGAAGACATTACCAAGTTGTAAATAATCTCAAGGACCTGAGTGTCCCCTGATTACAAGGATACATTGGAGAGGTTTCAGGTTCTTGTCACCTGGGTTTCCTTTTTTAACCACCTCAGGAAAGATCAGCATGCAAACAAATATACATCTGTTATGCTGAATGTCACCTTGTTATAATCATAGAAGATTTTAATAAGTATTTTCCATAATGATTTTATAGACAAGTCTCGCTCTAAGGAAACTGAAGGCTCAGGATACAAGGTGGTGTGTGTTTTCTCTCCCACAGTTTCATCCTTGTGAAATCAATAGAGAATCAAAAATATGTTTCCTAAATGTAGTATGTGGGGCATTTATATTGCACTGGTGACAAAATATTGCAGGATAATAACCGAGATCACTAACTCTCAATAATTAGGATTACTAAATAGAGGGTGGGTGTGGGAAGAAAGGGAACATTCAAATTCCAATTATTCTATCATTTTTTTTTTATTGTCAAAGTGAGTTAATGTGGTTAGCATCAAGGAGCTTGAAATACCTGACACTTCTAGGGTGATGCTGCCCAACAGGGCATTTAATCATAATCAGATCTTGATCGCAGCTACTATAGAATGGGAGCTACACAGCAAAGCCATGAACCTGGGTCACTAAGGACAGAAAGGAGCATGGAAGGATGGGGTGCAAGGCTCCCATCCGCATTTCCACCATATCCTTAGGAGGCTTGAAACCTGGGATCACAACTCTACCCCATGGGGACCTGGCCGTCAAAACTCAACAGGCACCTCTCTTAAACTCACTGCCTTTGAGAGAAGGGCACTTGGCTTACTCCTGCTGCAACTTAAATTCAATAAGCCAGTAATCCCCCTGCCTTTGGGTAACTTACAATTCTCTCATTCTGCTTACTTATCTATCTACACATATTTGTGCATGTGTAATATTTATTTTTACATGGATCAGTTGACATACAGGCTGAAAGATGTATATACATGAGCATGCATGTCTGCATATTTATGTGTACCCTGCTAGCTTTCCTGAGGTATTTTATTTTTTTCTTTATATTCATTTTTGTTTGTGGATTTGTTTTGTAGAGAAAGTTGTTTCTATTTGTTCTATTTTGACTTGAGTTAAACAGGACTCAATGCCCCAACTTTCTGAATGGCGGCATTGTTCAACCACTCACAGTCTCATTAGCAGTACAATCTAGGGGTCAGACTCTAGTTACCCACCTGCCTGGAGTATGACATATACTGATGAATTAACTTTTAATTTAAATAATGCATCATGCGAAATTCAGCAAATGGGAACAATGAATGGATTTTATTAATGAAGATCAATATTAAATAATACATAGTCATGGAGTCATGGATTTCAAAACACTCATTTTAGACAGGAGAGAGAATGATAGATTTTCTTATTATTCTTGAGTCTAAACTAAAATTTTCTAGACCCTATGTGGTCTAACAATTAAATTTTACTCTGCTGTAATATAATGAATGACACTCTAGCCATTGAAATACCTACATATTTTTATTCTTATTTTTATGTTACAATGTGTAAGAAAGAATGAAGCCATGATCTTTATTTACATTCTATTATGAGCAACTGTCAATAATACTCATTAATGGAAGTATAAGATGAAGGAGCCAAAATAAAATATTTTATGATATTCCAAAGGCACTTAATAATATGCAGTTTACCTTTTTCCTCCTAAAAAAAGTGTATGAGCAATCCAAAACCCCAAAATGCCCCTAAAGCTTTTGTTTTAAAATGACATGGTTTTGCTAAGTTGTTGTCGAAAAAGGGAAAAAAAATACAGAAACATGTATATCATTAGCACAATGGCATCCCACTATTTTCTTTTGCAAAACAAATTACATAAATGGTGTTTGCATTGTTTGCTATACTTTACCCAGAGATTGGGATAATTAAGTTTCAAGAACTGAGATGCTTTAAAACACATTTAATTTAGTAAAATTGGTAAGGAAGCTACTGCAATTTTAAAATAAATAAATAAATAAGGACAAAAGTTTCCTATGTCTTACTGGGTAATTTGGAGTGAATTTAGACTATGGCATTAGAAGTACAAAAGGTAACTAAAAATGCCATTAAATGAAATGTTCCAAGTCCAAGCAATTTCCTTTTTAACAGAAAGCAAAATGCAAACAGAGATTACTAAAGCCCTGCTGTGTTTAATTTAAGTGTACGTAAGCCTTTTACTCACAGTCATTTTGGCTGGAGATAACCACGGTCATCCACCGTGTTCAGGGCTGTGAAGCATGGGTTGTCCAAAGTTGCTCACTCCTTGATTCCACCTGGCTTGTGTCGGCCAGGGTTCACATCACACAAGTTCAGCTCATTCATCTTCTGACAGGGTGGGATTCTCCTGTTTCTGTCTCCATCAATTTGCTTTGGTTGCCTCCGGATTGCTTGTGGCAACATGAAATCTCGTGTGTAACTGCATGCCTACCATTGCAAGGTGACACAATTGGCCACATAAAGGCAAACAGGCCTCAGCTGTATAGATGTAAATTACTTACAAACACCTTCTATGTTGATTATTTGTTATGTATGCATGGTTTATTCAGTATAAAATGTCAAATGATAAACCTTGCAAATAGGAAGTCATCATTTTTATACTATTCAAACTGCTAGAAGTATCTGTTACACTAAGGACCCATTTTGAAAAGTAAGCAAAATCTTGGTAGTGTTTCTCAAAAGAAAAGAAGAGAAGTGACTAAGCCCATCTTTTAAATATATAGAGAATTAAAGAGGTTAGGAAAGACACAGCTGCCAACTAATGAGGCTATTTGTTATTTGAACAAATTGATTATTTTTCTAATATTTTTAAACATCTTTCACAATTTGAGCTAAGATATTTGGAAGACAGAGGTTGCCACTTATGAAAGAGATGCCCAATTTTATATTTTAACTTCTGTTAGTAAGGAGAGAATTTACCATGTATGATTATTGGGTCATTACTTTAATTTTCAAAATAATACATTGTGTGTTTATTAACTATCTCAGTGTTCATGAATCCCTGATGATAGGTTATATACGCAAATAAAATGACAGTGAATGAAATAACAGTTTTTGGCTTCAAGTTAGAACATGAAGAATTGCAAAAATTCCAGAATGTGTGTCTGTGACACAGATGTATAAATATGTTCTGCCACTTTTCAATAGAAAAAGAAAAGATTCTTAGAGATCAGAACAAGCTCTTTCTTAAGCACTTGTGAAATGTTACACTGAGACTATTTTTTTGTTTTTGGTATGATATCCTATCTAATAAAAGAGAAACATGGTAATTAGCAGTACATCCGCTACACTTCCCATTGGCTAATCAGGGCGATATGCAAATTAACTGCCAGCCAAGATGGCAGCTGGCAGCCAGGCAGCTTGAAGCTAACATGAGGCTTGCTTGCTTCAGTGACAGAGAAAACCAACGTTCCCCGTCTGCCTTGCCAGCCTCTGAGCTTGGAGTTTGAAACATTGTTACAAATATAGAAGCTAAACAAAACCCCAGTAACCTGCTTTCAGCCAGCCCGGATCTCAGAGCTGGAGTTGATACAGTGTTTCGATTATAGAACCCAAACAAACCAGATACCTGCTTTCAGCAGCAGAGGCCTCAGAGCTGGAGCCAGAGCTAAAGCTGGCCCAGAATAAAAAAAAGAAAAAAACGGAGCGGTTGGGAGCTTCAGTCACCCGCCAGCCTGAAAACGGCCCTCAGCCCCTTACCCAGACTGGCCAGGCACCCCAGTGGGGACCCCCACCCTCAGCCAGGACACCTTTCAGAGAAAACCAGCCGGCCCCCACCCGTGAACCAGGCCTCTATCCTATATAGTAAAAGGGTAATATGCCTCCCAGCACTGGGATCAGCGTGACAGGGGGCAGCGCCCAAACCCCCTGATCACCCTGTGGCTCTGTGTGTGACAGTGGGCGGGGCCACAACCTCCCTATCCACCCTGCTCTGTTACTGACAGGGGAAGGCACCCCAACCCCCTGATCAGCCCTGCTCTGTGCCTGATAGGGGGGAGCTCCCCAACCCCCTGATCGCCCTGCGGCTCTGTGTGTGACAGGGTCTGGCGCCCCACCCCCTGATCGGCCCTGCTCTGTGGGTGATAGAGGGCGGTGCACCAATCCCCCACCTCCCATGGGCCCTGCTCTGCGTGTGATGGGGTAGAGCCATAACCGCCCCATTGGCCCTGCCCTGAGTGTGACAGTGGCGGTGCCCCAACCCCCTGATCGGCCCTGCTCTGTGGGTGATAGAGGGCGGTGCCCCAACCCCTGATCCGCCCTGCTCTGTGTGTGATGGGGGCGGTGCCCCAACTCCCCTTTCGGCCCTACTCTGTGAGTGACAAGGGGGAGCTCCCCAACCCCCTGATTGACCCTGCTCTGTGCGTGACAGGGGGGATCTCCTCAACCCCCCAATCGGCCCTACCCTGAGCATGACTGAGGGTGGCATCGCAACCTCCCAATCTGCCCTACTTTGTGCATGAGAGGGGGGGGGTGCCCCAACTCCCCAATCGGCCCTGCTCTGCGCCTGACCAGGGGCTGCACCTAGGGATTGGGCCTGCCCTCTGCCACCCAGGAGCAGGCCTAAGCCAGTAGGTCGTTATCTCCCGAGGGGTCCCAGACTGTGAGAGGGCACAGGCCGGGCTGAGGGGCCCCCCTCCCCCCGGAGTGCACAAATTTTTGTGCACCGGGCCTCTAGTCCTATATAATAAAAGCCTAATATGCTAAGTGTCTGATCATCTGGTCATCTGTTCAACCAATCAAAGTGTAATATGCTAATGATATGCTAAGGCCACTCAATCACTTTCTATGACATGCACTGACCACCAGGGGGCAGACAGTTGACCAGTCAACCAGTTGCTATAACGTGTACTGACCACCAGGGGGCAGATGCTTTGACGGTAGGTTAGCTTGCTGCTGGGGTACTGCCGATCGAGGCTGAGTGAGATGGGCTCGACACACCCTGGATCCCTCCTGCTGTCCCTCTCTGGCTGGCCAACCTCCCACCTCCCTCTCCAGCCCCAATCGTGCACCAGTTGGATCCCTTGGCCTGGACTGTACCCTCTAACAATCTGGAACCCCTCGGTTGACGTCGGAGAGCTGGTTCCGGCCCAATCCACAGGCCAGGCTGAGTGACCCCACTGGTGCACGAATTTGTACACCAGGCCTCTAATAACTAAATAATGGTCCCTGAAAATATTTAATATGATCCAAAGGAGCATAAAGAAATTTCAGAAAAGTTATTAAATAGTGTGATCCAACAGGCATTAAAAAATAGTGGGGTCATCTGAACTTCTGATGCAAAATGATAGGAGTGGCTTCTGACATGAAACATTCAATCACAGTACCAACTGGAGTGCTGTTTAGTCTTTGAGCTCACAGGAGCATTGGATGACATCAACAAGCCTGGATTATAGCCAATAATGAGTATTTCAATGCGCTCTGTTGTGATGTGTCTGGCTCAGGAAAAATTATTACTTAAAATGAGCAGTTTTACCGTATTTATTTTAGGTAGCTCTTTCAAGGAAGTTATTAGAATACATATGATGGCAGTCATGTATTCCAATTATCATTAGAATAATTAGAGTGGTTCCTCTGTTAACAATATTATTGACTACTAGTGGCCTGGTGCACGAAATTTGTGCGCATTAAAAGGGAATTAATTAGAGGAAATATTTTAATATTGCTATTTGCCCTTTCTCTGTAATAGAAGTGTCAGAGCTGAAAGAAAATTAGTAAAATGTATTTGAAAATCTTCCTCCTGTCAGAGTCTGGGACACACTGCAGGACCCAGAGTCAAGTCCCCGCTCACCCACGTGCACCTTGAAATCAGGCAAGACCCAGACCCGGCCAGCCCCATCCCCATTGGGCAAGATCCAGACCTGGCCAGCCTCACCCCTGTCAAGCCCCGCCAGGTGGGGGGCGCAGCCTCAGGTCCCATGGCCTGGCACCGGGAAGGGGGCACAGCCTCGGGTCCCCCATCAAGCCCTGCTGGGTGGGGGAGCGCAGCTTTAGGTCCCCTGGCGCACCCACAGGTCCCCCGGCCTGGCACCAGGGCAGGAGGCGCAGCCTAAGGTCCCCGGCCCAGCACCGGGGTGGGGAGTGTGGCCTGAGGTCCCCCATCAAGCCTCACAGGGCCGAGGCCCAGCCTCAGGTCCCCCACCCTGGCCTGGCACCACGCAGCCTCAGGTCCCTGCTGATCACTCCTTACGACTTGTTACAGGAACCCCACCTCCACTGTGGACTCAGCCATATTGTGTTACGGGAACCCTGCCTCTGCTGTGGGCACAGAAATCTTGTGACGATGTGACAGAGGGAGGGTCAATTTGCATATTACCTCTTTATTATATAGGATATTCTCAATTCTGTTAGTTATATCTCTGTGACTATTCTGTAACCACCAATTTGTACTTCTTCATCATTTCAACTTTTTCGACCAGCCTCCCCAACCTCCATGCCCTCTGATAACTGTCAGTCTGTTTTATATATCTACTAGTCTGTTTCTTTCCTGTTTATTGGTTTATTTTGTTCTTTAGATTCCACATATAAGTGTAATATGTGGTATTTTATTTCCCTGTCTAACTAATTTCACTTAACATAGTACCCTCTAAAATCATCCATGTTGTCTCAAAATGTAAGATATCATTCTTTTTTAGGGCCCAGTTGTATTCGATTTTGTAAATATACCACCACTTTTTTATCCACTCATCTAAAAATGGGCACTTTTTTTTCTTCCATATTTTGGCTATTGTTAATAATGTTGCAAATAATGTGGAGTTGCATATATTTTTTCAAATTAGTGTTTTGGGTTTCTTTGGATATACACAGTGTCCCCAGAAATGTGTACACACTTTAACAGATGATAGATCAATTTTGAAAATGAAATGTATTTTAATGAACATTTCTTTTATAATTATTCAAAGTGTGTGTGTCATTTTTGGGGGACATCCTATAGTCCCAGAAGTGAAATCACTGGGTCATAAGGCAATTTTATTTTTAATTTCTTGAGGAAACTTTACACTGTTTTCCATAGTGGTTACTATACAACTGAAACAAACATAGAATAATATTAAATGTAAATGGTAATTGAAAAATAATTTTAAAATAATTAATTAAAAATAAAACATTGGGGAAAAACAGTGAATGCTAACTTCTAATCAAAGCTGGATCTGGAATTATATTTCAGGAAGGTCCTAATAGAAAAATTCAATTTAATTGTTATGATTTAGAGCATCTAAATAATAGATGCTCTATGATTTCACAACCATTCACCCAAGTGAAAAATATCTAAATTTATTTATACAATAAAAATTTGTGCAAAAAATACATGGTGATGAGGTGTGTCTATATGTAACGGTCCTCCACAGGTTTGTCACTATGAACATCATTAAAAGAGCTTGATATAAACCAGAACTGCAATATATATCTATCCTATATAATAAAACCCTAATATGCAAATAGACCAAATGGCAGAACGACCAGTAGCTATGATGCACAATGAACACCAGGGGGCAGACACTCAATGCAGGCGCTGCTCACTGGTGGTTAGTGTGCTATCAAAGGGAGCCTTTCCCACCTCTGTGGCAGCGCTAAGGACCTCATGGGGGATGTCAGACTGCCGGCTTAGGCCCACTCCCCATGAGGAGCCGGCCTAAGCCGACAAGTGGACATGCCCCTAGGAAGTCTTGTACTGCAAGAGAGCACAGGCTGGGCTGAGGGACCTTTCTCCAGTGCATGAATGTTGTGCACCGGGCCTTTAGTATGTATATATATAGCAGTTTATATATATATATATATATATATATATATATATATATATATATTTGTTATAATTAATAATTTTTTACATTCAACATATATATATGTGTGTGTGTATGTAGTTGGCAGTGTCAAGGTATGTGGTCATGTGGATTGAATATTTAATGCTCCTGACTTTACCTAAATAAAAGGATATTCAAACTCATGAAAGGGGAAAATAGTGACTGCCAGGAGCTGGTGCGTAAGATAAATAGGAAGTTGTGTTCAATGGGTATAAAGTTTCCTTTAAGTAAAACAAATAAATTTTACTCATCTGCCTTACAACATAGTCAATAGCAAGCAGTACTATATTGTGTACTTTACAAATGTAAGGAGGTAGGTCTTTCATTAGGTGTTCTTACCACATACAAAAAAAAATAACAGAAAGCAAAAACAAAGGAGTATGAGGACATTTTTAGAGGTGGTAGCTCTGTTTGTTACCTTGATTTTGGTGATGGGTTCATGAGTGTATGCATGTGTCCAAACTTACCAAATTGTGCATATTAAATAGTTAATAATGTGTTTGTATACCTACACATTCTTTTGATATATGAGAAAAATTTTAATGGTGCTCAGAGTTGGCTGGTAGTTGTTCAAGGACCGATTTTTATATTTTCAGAAATTTTGCAACCCATCTGTTCAACCAGTGGTAGTTTAAACTTAGCAATAATGAGAATATTTACACTATGAAAATTCACAAATACTACACACAAAGGTTCTTCCTTTCCCTCCAAAACTGGTTGCTAAATATTTATTAGCATAACACAGATAGCAATTTTCACAATAAAGAGTAAAGAAGCAATATCTGAGAAATATATATAGTAAAACAGTGGTTTTGATAACCAAAGGACTGTAATTTATTAAGAGAACTTTAAAAACGTTTTTTATCCCTAGGGTATTTTAATTTTATATGCAAGATGTTAATATTATACATATTGTTAAAAGAACAGCAGGTATAAAGGAGAAAATTAATTCTATCTTACATATTGTTTACAACTTCCTTTTTATCCCTCATTCCCATCATTAGAAAAGTAGTAATATGCAAATTTCAAAGTTATTCATGTTATGCTATTGTTACTTGACTTGATATGCAGAATAAGTTATTCACTTTCTTTCTCATGATACCTGACTATTTAAATCTTGACTGCAGTCCTGCTAGCAATCATCTCAATAGTTGGTGCTGAATGTTCCAGTCCTTTTCTAACTCAGAATGAAACGACACCAGAGTTATCACAGCAATCTTATCCATCCATTGATTTCTCGTCAGCTGAAGGATTGACTTCAAGGCATCTTTGAGTTCTTCGGGGTTTTATTTGGATTATGAGATTGAAGGCTTTGTTTCTTTGTATTTGATGAAAGTAATTACCACCAATTCTTCATTCTAGGGATAGAGCATTACTAGAATTGTCAAAGTTCACCTGGTGATCGTGTGGAATGGAAGTGCTTTTTCTTTATGGCTCCAACTTAGAAATCCATTGATCAATCTGTTTTTTTATTTTGCATATTACATTCAAAATTTATTTTAAAATCATTTTAATCTTCTTTATGGTATATTAATTATTTCGGTGCTTAGTATATTTCACTTTCCAAAATCAAAATAACTGCCTAGTATATTTGAAAACTTCTACATAAAAGTGCTCTACAAAACAAATGCTTTTGTTGCATGATCACAATTTCCAGCCACCAATCAGAAACATGATCTTACAAGGTTATTTCAGCCTCTATGGTAGGGGAAAAAATACATTTTGTTTTTCATGCAGTTCAAGCAGTGAAAACTTGAAAATATTTTATGTTTTCTAAAATGTAAAGATAACAGAGTAGCTGCTTTAATCTTATATACCAGAACCATTGCAAATCTATTAAAATCAACTTTTTTTATTATCACATTTAAAATGCAGTTGGAAGTGAGTTCTTGTGACATTATCAATAACCACATTTTTTCACATGCTGTTGTTTTTCTGGTTTGCTGAGTTTTTCTTATTTGTTTTACTGGAAGAGAAATATTTCAGTAACAGAGAATAAAGTATACTTATCCTTTGGAACTATATATATATGACCTATATATTCATGCTGGTGATTCTGAAACTCCTACATTTCTTCTGAACTTAATGTGATTTTATTCATAGAGACACTTGTTGCTGTGATACCTTGAATCCTGGAGGAAATAAATAAAAAAAAACTTAAAGTGATACAATAATGATCAATTTTAAATGTGGAATCCCTTATTCAAAAGACTAGCATATCCATCTGAGCAACACTAATACATAAATGGATAAAATTCCCCCTCAAAGCTGGCGGCCAATTATTGGTATCAGTTTTAAAGAGACAGAAACCTTTCTCAGGGCTAAGGGACAGCAGGAATAGTAGTAATATCAGTTGGAACCTTGATACACATCAAAGGAAATGAAGCCCTATGGCTGAAGAAATTACATGGGTACCATAGACCAGTAATTTTAAATATTAAACGGCTTTTCTCAAGCTAAGGACAATTTGTAGTTATAAGCAGACAGCCTAAGGTTAGCAAGCACTGAGAAAAATCAGTCCCTTGAACTCGATACTATTTTTACCTTTAAGCTTCCTAAGGATTAAGAAACTCATCTAATTCTCTCTGATTATTATGATTTCCCCCATCATTGTCGTGTGTGTGTGTGTGTGTGTGTGTGTGTGTGTGTGTGTGTGTGTGTATGTTTGCTTATTAACTTATGTACATATCTAAAAAATACACTTTCTTTAATCCATTTTCTATATCATATATGGAAGAACCACACCAATTTTTAAATTTAAATAGAATTGTATTGTCATTTGGGGTGTCTCTGGCCTATTTTAAACCTTGCATTTAAGTTGAAATTCAAATTTGAAGTATCATTTTCTTTCTTTTATTTTTTATTTTGAGAGTGTGTTTATTAAATCTGGGGAGAGTGAAACAAGGAAGGGCTTATGTTAGAAGAAGCAACAAAGGGGGTCTTGGGGACAGGTTCAGGGGATTAATTTACATTTTAGACTTTGACCAAGATGTTAGAAAGAAATAACATGTATTACTGTCTGAAAATACAAAATAATTATTTCGAAATGGAAAAGAGTACAAATACTTGGATTATTAAGATATTTGTGTTTATATCATTTATTTTTAAAAGAAGAGAATTCAACATAATTTGTCACTAATTAAATAGTATTTTGAAAGTTGTGATTCGGTAAATATTTGCCATTTCCAAATACCAGAGCAATCTTTGTATATAAATTTGTATAAGGAGATTTAGATTTTCAAATGAGGTGATGTTTGGACATATGTATAAAACTTAAGTTTTCTTCTAATATCATATTGATGTGAACAAAATAAGCTTTTGACTGTGTTTGACTTCCATTTTCTCTTGTTTTATTTAGAGAATAATTTGAATTAAACATATATTTATGATCTTCTTCAGTCTGAGGTTTAATACACAAGGTAAAATCTCAATGAACAGAATTGTTAGCTTCTGGGGTATATTCTGGTTAACAAAATTCTGATGAAATTATGGTGAAATTAATATTAACTCTTAATTGTAAAGTATATTTGTCTATTTTTCTACCTTACTATATTGAGTTCAATTCAATCTTTTATTTCTGAATTCATTGTGTGTGTTTTTTATTGTACCTTAGGGTCATCTTCTTGAGCATGAATTATAATTTTCCAAATATTAGATTTTAAAAATCCTATATAAAAAAGAGGTAATATGTAAATTGACCATCATGCCCTCCCACAAGATGGCTGCCCCTATGTGGGCACAAGATGGCTGCCACAAGTTGGCCGGCAGGGGAGGGCAGTTGTGGGTGATCAGGCCAGCAGGGGAAGGCAGTTAGGGGCAACCAGACTGGCGGGGGAGGGCAGTTAGGGGGAATTGGGCCAGCAGGGGAGGGCAGTTTGGGCCAACCAGGCTGGCAGGGGAGTTGTTGGGAGCCAGCATTCCTGGATTGTGAGAGGGATTCCAGTTTGGAGAGGGTGAAGGCTGGGCTGAGGGACACCCCCTCCCCAGTGCATGAATTTCATGCCCTGGGCCTCTAGTTAGGTTATTAAAGGAATGACAGGAGGGCACTGAGAAGCTACCATGTTCAACCACAAACAAACAAAGTAACTCCCAAATTAGCTTGTTTTCCCTGATTATTGCCTTCCTCCTATAAAAATTATAGAAAAGTTTTTCTTAGATATTACTTATTATCTGAGGATTCTGATTGGCTGGTATTCATTTAATCAAAATTAAGTTAAGAAAAATGATGAAAATGACCCAAAACAGATATATTATGTATGCTTAACAAGAGCAATAATATAGATCCTCAACTTAATTTGTTAAAAGTCAAAAAAGGTTGAATTAAATGTTACTTTGGACAAGAGAAAGTTTGGAGACTAGAATTTTCCAATAACTTTTTATTGGGGGACTTTACCTGATTATATATCTGTAAATAATTTCATGCTTGAAGGAAGCCATCCAAATCTTATCTCAATAACAAGCCTGTGTCAAATAAATTGTCTCCCATTTTTACTGTTTTCTCTGGTTGATTTGGGAATACGGTGCAAACCAAATATTTAAATGTCCTTGTACAGTTGCCTACTTCCCATGTACCTAATGCTTGGAGCTGTCCCGAGTGTAGTTCACTAAGGCTTTGAATACAGAAAGTCCTCTGACCAGCCCATCACGGCACTAATAGAAGTTTTTGTCCCATGGATAGCTCAGACCACACATGTAGTATAGCAAAAGTGCCATCTGGAAGTGATTCACTGTTATTGCTTCTTATCAGGACTGCTGAGGATTTTTTTTTATCAAGCAGTAATGAATCATAGAACAGACTGATGTATGTTCATTAAACTATAAAAATTTATTAGGCTATCATCTTAACATGCAAAATGAAAGTCTAATAGAGGTAAGCTAGATCATGTGAGGCCATGGTATGAATGTGACATGTGAGGGAAAAAATAGACTGAATTCTATCTGTGTTATACCAGGAAATTACATATTCTTCTTAAAGTAAAATAAACACTTGACAAAGCTGTTAATCATCCCTAGTGAAAGGATTTACAGATTCAATATTAAGATGATGAGCTTCCCACTGGTCTTAGAAGCACTGTAGTCAAATGAATCCATTTTCCTCTGAAATCATTTAGATAAAAATTATATTCACATTGAGGAATATGAATGGCTTGAATGCTAAAATGTCACTTTAAAAATGTATTTTCCCTTCAGTAGGCTCCTAATAATTTCCAGTTAATATTTGGTTAGAAAAGAAAGACATTCAGATTCAAACTACTTTCTTGAATGGAGAAATAACTAACCTATATTTTCTATGAAAAAGAGGATAAGACTGGGGATGACAATCAAAGCAAGTACATACATCTCTCAAATTCACTTCATATTCATGCATGTAACTCAGCCATAAAAGAATATTCGTTTTCATCTGAAGACTACTTCATAAAACCCCTTTCATACATTTTAGAGTAAATTGAAATAATCTTTCATTGATAACATATTTGGAAATTTACCTGCAGTGATATTGTAGCTGGTAACTCCTATAAAAACAAACACATTTTAGAAGTTATCTATTCACACCGAGATTATGGATTTCAGTGGTTAAGGATGGGTGTTGTGCTGTCTAAATGCATTTGTTTCCTAGGAAACAAACCAGTGCTATGCCACTGAAGAAAATTGTAAGCGTTAAGATATTCTGTAATCAGGCCTCTGGAGAACATATACAATTTTTAAAAAGGAATACATATTTGACATCCTAGCCTTTTTCTAAATATACTTGTAGATGAGTTCTACCTCAAAGGGCTGCTTCACAAATGATATCATACATGAGCCAAGAACATACTTTAACATGGTTAATACAAGTGGCAGGATTAAAGCAGGTATCAGCCTGAACAATTGCAGTCATTCAAAACCATAAAGTTAGAATGACAATTATAAGACAAAGGAAAACTAAGTTTAGAATAAAGATTCAGAGGCAGGAATGAAACGACATAGATTCAAAACACAACCCTCTTTAAACCAAAAGGATGTAATTAAAGAAAAAGTTAACCTATTCTCAGGGGGCATCATTACAGGTGGCCAGACTAAGAAAGTGGTCATCAAAATAACGCAATTTGCTGAACAATTAAAGGTACTCCAGTCTAAAAATATGTTCCCTGTATTTTTATTTTTTTAAATCTTTATTGTTAAAAGTATTCCATATGTCCCCATTCCCCCCCCCCCATTGACCTCTTCTAACCTGCCCCACCCCCACCCAAGGTCTTTACCACCCTAATGACTGTGTCTGTGCATATACGCATACAAGTTCTTTGCTGGATCTCTTCCCAGACACTTACCCTCCCCCACCTTTCCTCTGAGGTTCCACAGTCTATCCCATACTTCCATGTCTCCAGATCCACCCTGCTCATCAGTTTATTTTGTTCATTAGGTTCCAAATATCAGTGATGTCATGTGACTTATCTTTCTCTGACTGGCTTATTTCGCTTAGCATAAGACTGTTTTTATTATAGTGGCTAAAATCTCCACGACTCAATAGCTACATTTCTGAGAGACCTTCAGTATCTTTATGACTATGAATGAAGCTATAAGATGTTTATGGAGCTTTTTCTTAAATGCTGAAATAGAGAATATAGAATGTTCAAATCTGGCCTCGATATCCTCATCTATGAAATAGAAATTATATTATATCTGCTTATTGGGTTATCAAAGGGATACATTTTTTGAAAATTCCAATATATGAAATAAAGTGTCTTATTCAAGTGAGCATTCAATACGTGATAGTAGTTTATCTTCATTATTGAACGTAAGAGTCATACATTTTTAGGAATCATGTATATTCAAGCACCTACTATGCACATTGCCTTCATCCCAGTTTTTGCTTCCCATAAATGGTAAAATATAAATAAATGTTTATATGGTGTATAATACATCTGATTATGATTTTTGTTCTGAAGAAAAAACAGGAGTGGTGGGGGAGTAGGAGATCCCATTTTAGCTGTAGTAAACAGGGAAGGCCTTTCTGTGCAGACGACATTGGAGCAGAGAGCTAAATGGTGAATAACCTAAAGGCTGGTGGAAGGGCAAACGAAAAAGTTGTTGTGGATGGGTATACTTGGTTAAGCAAGAAGCAAGAACTATGTGGCTAAAAATAAGAATGGAGATTAAGAAATAAATGGAAAGAAATAAAATTAGGATGTAGTTAGAAGCCAGAGAATACTGTGATCAGAGTCCGTGGCCAGAACTTTGTTATTTTATGTGTAATGGGAGGTTACTGGAAGTTTGTTCAGTGAATATGAGTTGATTTGTCTTTGACTGATGAGATTAAATTCGATATTTACTTGGTGGATAGGGATGTGAATTCAAGGAAAGGGTTTTAGCACCGTGTAGATACATACTGGGCAGAGCTGGAATAAGTAGGTGGCTGGTGTGGTAAGCTATGTGTCTGTTAGCTGCACGAGGGTCCTGGGGACCTCTGAGTAGCAGGTATTGCCGGGAGTAGAAGAGTTTAAATGCTGATTCTTACTTTTGTGGACAATCTCTATATGCTCAGGATACAGTATCCAGAGGTGGCCATTCCACTTTGCACAAGAGTGGGTTTATGGATCTATTTTGGGTAGAATCAGCATCGCTGCTAGAAATGCCATTTGCCTTTTTCTCCCCTAATCATGTGTGGCCCCAAACACGGGAATCACACATGCTCCTCATTAAAGAAGAAATATTCAGAGGTCAACTTTTGTCACTCTTGTCTCTGCAATATACAGATGGAGAACAGCATGGAGTATGTGGGGAAACAAAATATTTAAAATCTGAAGTTAGTGGTGGAATTGGGGTTTATTTTCATTTGGGAAATTGTGAGATATCTGTTTTACAGTATTGTGCTGTGCAGAGGTTCTCTCAACCATGAGGGAACTTTATTGAAATTGATCTAAGCAAAAACTTTCTATTGGCGAAGCCCTAAGAATATGAAGATATAAGCACTTGCTTATCTAATATGATCACGACTAGTCAGGAGACTATATACAAGTTGAGTAGGAAAGTCTAAGAAAGATTTTTGAATAGATTGTAGATATAAAATACATACATGTTCATGAAAAATTGCAGAGAAGTAAACTTGGCCATTACTCCATTAAATGAGATATAAATACCTATCTTAGGCAAATGAAAACTATAACATGGAGAGACATTTTGAATAACTTTGAAAACTCTGGCCATTATCTCACCTACCATAGAATGTCTCCTGTTCGTTTCCAAAGCATCTTTACTGAACCTTTGGTTATCAGATTTGGCATCGTATCTTGCTGTTGGCAGTCTGCTTGGGAAAGAATGAGCAATGGGATTAAGGCTGGTGGCATGTTAAGCTCTAGCTCCTTTGGCAGAACTGCATGGCAAAGCTGGCACAGCACCTACCTACATTGATCCTCTGGCCCCTAGCCAGTGAGCTTTATCAAATATACACGTGAAGCCTGAAGCCCTACTGAGTAATAAATAGAAAAAACATGGTTTTAAATTGAAAGCAAACATTCCTGCATGCACTGAAACTGAATTGTCCAAAACAGTAGTCACTAGTCACAGGTTTATTTATTTTAGCTATAACTACTGCAACACTTGAACTGTGGCTAGTATGAATGAAGATGCTCTGTGAGTGTAAAATATAGATGTGGTTTAGAAAAGCACATACACAAAAATAATGTAAGATATCTCATTAATAATTTTATGTTGATTACCTGTGAAATAATATTGTTATGAATACTTTTATATATATAGAATATAATTTTGAAATTACATTCAACTATTTTTGTTTACTATTTAAATACAATTATGAGAAAATTTTAGATTATCTATTGGTTAATACTTATGGCTTTCATCAGATTTCTATTGGGCAATGTTGTATTAGAAGTTTATTGGGTAGGACTTCAGTTTGGCCAATGTACTGTGCATTAGAGAAAAAAAAAAGAAAAGAAAAGTATTGTGTCTTGGATGAGAAGGTTATATTTTGGTGTCCAATCTGAGTCTGAATCCAAGTTACTTAATAACAATAACTATGTGACCACAGGTCTTTTATTTAAATTTCTGAGGTTCAGAGATATTTTATGGTTAAATAAATAATAATAAGAAGAAGAATATTAGAGACTTAAGGTTATGAAAAGTAGACTTAGCGTAGGTCCTAATTCACAGAAAATTCTAGGTAAATTTATTTACTTTACTTTTAGCACGAGAAAAAGAGAAAACTGAACTCTGCCCACCCTTCTCTAATAACAAACTTTATGTTGGCAGGCTTATTTGTTAATTTCTTTCAGCTTCAGTTAATTCAGATGTAAAACTAGTGTTAAAATGCAATTGTTTTGAATATAAGTGCCTGTGCAAATTGATTTTCTGAATTATTTTCACTCCAAACATGTAAATATTAACTGTTGTATTTCTAATGACTCAAAACATTAAAAACAGAAAAAAAATTAACACTAGGAATCCTGGGTTCTCTTCAGGATTTAGAATAAAATAAACTGAAGTTAACTAACAAAAATGATCTCCATAAGATTAATGTATTTGATATCTTTAAAATAGGGAACAATATGTTTTATCTTTAATTATTTTTATTAAAATTAAATACCTATTCTTTAATTTTAAAAGCTTTTGCAAAGTGACAAGTTTTCTCCACGTTTGAAAAATATTTTCTCCCTTAAAGCCATAGATGCACCTCTACTGTCCTTCATAAAAGTAAAGGTACTTTCCCCATTGAATATATCCCATGCTTTCATAGCAGCACTGTGTCCACTATGAAGGCAAAAACTTGCCTGATTTCAAAGAAACTTGCTTGGTCAGCAGTCAGCTTGTGTTAATAATCAATTTGTGCTAACTTTGCCATTTATTTATTTATAATTTATCTTTATTGTTGAAAGTATTACAGATATTCCTTTTTCCCCCATTGACCCCCTGGAGCCTACTTCTGCTCCTCCCCTGATCCCCAGGCCTTCACCATCCTATTGTCTGTGTTCATGGCTTATGCATATATGCATATAAATTCTTTGGTTAATCTCTTTCTACCCCACCCACCTCACCCACTTCCCTCTGAGATTCTTCAGAATGTTCCATGTTTCCATGTCTCTGTATTTATTTTGTTCAACAGTTTATTTTGTTCATTAGATTCCACATATGAGTGAGATCATGTGATACTCATCTTTCTCTGACTGGCTTATTTCCCTTAGCATAATACTCTTTAGGTCCCACTATGCCAGTGGTTCTCAACCTGTGGGTCACGACCCCTTTGGGGGTCGAACGACCCTTTCACAGGGGTCGCCTAAGACCATCGGAAAACACATATATAATTACATATTGTTTTTGTGATTAATCACTATGCTTTAATTATGTTCAATTTGTAACAATGAAATTGGGGGTCACCACAACATGGGGAACTGCACTAAAGGGTCGCAGCATTAGGAAAGTTGAGAACCACTGCTCTATGCTGTTTCAAAGGATAAGAGATCCTTCTTTTTTATAGCTTCATAGTATTCCATTGTGTAAATGTACCACAGTTTTTTTATCTATTCGTCTACTAATAGGCATTTGGGCTGTTTCCAGATCTTAGCTATTGTAAATAGTGCCTCCAAGAACATAGGGGCGCATATATTGTTTCTGATTGGTGTTTCAGGCTTAGGATATATTCCTAGAAGTGAGATCACTGGGTCAAGTGGCAGTTCTATTTTTAATTTTTTGAGGAAACGCCATACTGTTTTCCATAGTTGCTTCACCAGCGCCCTTTATTTTTTAATAGGACTATAAATATTTAGGACTGATGGACATCTAACCTCTTTCCTAGAATGCTGTTATACTTTTTAGAGCTCCTTTAGTTGAGGTTAATTAACAATTGGTATTCCATTGAAAGTTAGATTTCTTATAGATGGGAAATACCTTCGTTTTCTTCAACTCTGTAACCCTTCAAATTTCCAAAATATGACTACTGACTTAAGATCTAACAAGAGAACAGTGCTCCTGTTTTATACAGTCAGTGTCTTGCCCTGGAAAAGTCATTATCTCTACCAACAGGTTGTCTTTGGGTAGTTAACCTCACTAAGAAGGCTTGTATACATTAGACATTTAAAAAGATGGTGTTGGAGTAAATGTATCAGGAATTTTATTTTTATTTTTTTAATTTATCTCTGTTGTCACAAGTTATACAGATGTACCCTTTTTCCCGCCCCCATTGATCTCTTCAAACTCCCCCTTCTCCTGCCCAGGCCTTCACCACACGATTGTTTGTGTCCAGAGTTATGCATATATGCATATAAGTTCTTTGGTTAAATTGTTGCTTTGAGATTGGGTAGACTCATATATATATATTAAACTCCCATCCCCAGAAAAGACATCTGGACACAAAAACACATGCTTGCAAGGAGGTAGTAAAGAGACTCCTCTATTCCAAAGGAATTTTGTAGTAGTTTATCTCAATTCCATTTTAACAGAAAACTCTCTGGAGAAATGATTTATGGTAAGTTTAAGGATAGAAAGGGGCTACCTTGTCTCAGAGGGTGTGGAATAAGAACAGCATAGGGACATACTTAAATTCAAAATGGAGAGAACTGAGCACTATAGAAAAGAGAGCATTATTTTGAGCCAAATAAATCAGAAGAAAATGGGGAAAGAGGGAAGAAAGAAAAATCGTGAGAATGAACTGTTGGTTGTTTTCCAAATTTATGTAACGCAAAGAAGGAGGAATTCTGGTGAGAGTGCAGCTCACATGTGTACACTTTAGTCCTTTTTTGTTGTTCAATTTGCTTTCTTTCTGCTAAATAAGATTAATTCTCTAAATCTATAAAGTACTTTCTTGTGCCTTTGGCTATTTTCCTAATTCAGAGTTATTTTAAGTAAGAGTACTGAGTTTTGAGAACAGTTATTTAAGGTAAAAGTTCAACTCAACCATCTCTAGGGAAAATTTTTAGATAGATCACTTGGTAATTTGGAGAAAAAGAGCTCTTTCCTTGCTATTTTTTAAATTTTAACCCTTCTTCAGGTTTAACAATTTATTAGGACAAACAAATGCAATTCAACATTTCTCTCAAAACAACAACAATAATAACAAACAACTGTTAACATGCCAAAGAACCAAGATAATAAAATATAAAAAAGGCTTTTCAAGTGGTAAAAGAGTTCATAAAAAAATATATTTTTCTATAAACTTTTCAAAATACTGTATTGTTTCTGATTTGTGTACTTTTTTAAAAGTAGAAGGAAAATGAGTCAAATTCTATTTTTTTCTTCAGAATAGAAAATGAATGTATCACCTACTTGGATGCCCAGTGTATGGCTGGGAATCAAATTAATCATTTTCATGAGGATTAAATAATAACCGCTCTGCCATGCATTTAATTTCTAAATCTTCAATTTAGGACACTGACTTGTGTTTTTCAATGCCCTTCATGACACATCATTTAAATTTTTAGAAGTAGATTAATCTATTTGTAAAGATGAAAATAACAAAGACCTAAGAAAGTTATCAGTGTTCAAATTCAAGAATGTAGTGTGTCTGTCCCAAAGTATGATTATTTCACCAGGGGATTTAAGCTAGCAATCAAGGTTGTATTGTATGTAGAGAAGAAATAGCAATGTAACTATTGGGGGAAAAGCAGAAGTTGAGAAATTGCCTTCTGGGTAAAATGTAAGTGGGGAAACGGCATGATTTATTGCCATGTATGTGGTATTAGCATGCATGTCGGTAAAACAAATTAAACTTATGTTTCTGCTAATAAGCAAGCCAGCGAATGACAGTACCCAGAGAACAAATCTCTAAGAAAATCTACCTGATAGTTTTGTGGTTTCTAAATTAGCCTTTTAAATTTTAATGACGGTGTCATAGAAGGAACATCATATTTCATAGGTTTGGAAATACAAGGCAACTTTAGAAATACCACAGGCTTTCTAAGAAATCTTTTGCTTTCTGTAAATAAGTATTTCAAAAGTTCTATTAGGAAAGCATTTTTGAGATTTCTACTTGTTGGCAGAGTATATATTGTCCTTTTTCCCCAAAGGACAATCAATTTCAAAAGACACTTAATAAAAATTATTGGATTCAAATTAAAATTTGTTTCATGTTTTTGTTCTTAAATATTCCCAACCTACTTTAAATTTAATTGTCTTTTCAGTCTAACATGCCACATCTTTGGGGAAAAAAAATGTTTTCTACCTTTTAAATCAAAACCTTGGATTGCATTACAGAAAAAACAATTCTTGTAACAGAGGAAAAGTAAGGTTGAATAGCAAATAAATTAGATTCAGGCTTGAGATAACAGAAATAGCTGTAATCAGAAGATATGTTTTATTATTACAGATGGAGATAATGGTGAGAAAAGTGTGGGAGAATGCCTAAGGCTTATTTTAAGACAAATGTAACAATATATTACCTTTGTGGCTTATTTCACATATGTATTTTTTAAAAATGCCTTTTTCTGGAATTTATTTTTTAATAATGAAAAACAAATCCTATCACACAGAAGGAAGTTTAAAACTACAGTCATCGCTGCATATCCTAGATATACAATATCTACAAGGCCATCTGCTACATACTGAAGGTTAGCCAAACCAAATAGTTTCATTCCTGTCTTCAAGGAGTTTATCATCTCTTGAAAATATTATGCACTCCAGAAAAAAGTTGAGATATATTTAGTATCAAATGATTTAGTAAAATGTATATATTTTTAATTTTATCTATTTATTTATTTGCTCCACAGAATGGCAGTTTCATACCTTATTTTATCCATTAGAATCAAGGGAGGAGGTTTAAAGGGGTTACTAGAAATCCATCAGTAATATATTAAGGAGCCAAAGCGAAGGCTAGGGAAAGGGGGATCTCTGGGATTGGGTAAAAAGTAAAAGGATTAGACACAGACTTCTTTTACAAAGGTGGGTATAGGATAGTTAACAGTTAATAATTAATAATATAACAATAACAATGAGGGATTTTATGGTCTCTAGTCTGGTGAGAGATTGTGCCCTGAGGTGGTTTGGAAAAAGAAAATTACCCTGAAATTCCAAAGGTATGTTATCATAGATGCAATAGATTTTTAAATTCAAGAAAGACAAATATCAAACAAATAATAAACATATGTGCTCATTGGACTCTGAGGAGTCAGGTATGTGAAATATTTCAGAAAGAAAGAATACTTACTTTTAGTAGAAAAAAGCTCGGGATAAGTTATAGAATAGAGGAAAGGAGGGAAAAGAGGCCACATGAAATTTTTTGGTTCTGGGTCAGGGTATTCGAATTTGAAAAAAAAAATAATCTGAATTAATGACCTAATTTGGAAAAAAAAAAATTATACCCTCTTTTCCTCATATTTTCCAGTATTATTAAAAAACTAGAGGCCTGGTGCATGGATATGTGCACTGGTGGGGTCCCTCAGCCTGGCCTTCAGGGATCAGGCCGAAACCGGCTCTCTGACATCCCCCAAGGGGTACCAGATTGCAAGAGGGTGGTTCTTGGGTGACGCACACCAGAATAGGGTTCCTTCCTCTCTGGTTCCATGCGCGTCAACCAAGAACCACAGCTGCCAAGTCACTGCAGCTCAACGCAGCTCCTGCGTTGAGCATCATCCCCCTGGTGGTCATTGTGTGTCATAGCTACCGGTCAGATGGTCAAATGGTCGGACAGTTGCTTAGGCTTTCATATATAGACTAGAGGTCCAGTGCACAAAAATTTGTGCACTGGAGAGGGGGAGGGGTGTCCCTCAGCCTGGCCTGTGCCCTCTCACAGTCTGGGACCCGTCGGCAGATAACAACCTGCTGGCTTAGGCCTGCTCCCCGGTGGCAGAGGGCAGGCCCAATCCCTAGGTGCCTGCCCTGCAGCTCCTGGTCCGACTCAGAGCAGGGCCAATGGGGAGTTGGGGCGCTGCCCCCTGTCATGCACAGAGAAGGGCGGATCAGGAGGTTGCGATGCCACCCTCAGTCATGCTCAGGGTAGGGCCAATTGGGGGGTTGGGGAGCCTCCCCCTGTCACACTCAAGGCAAGGTCAATGGGGAGATTGCGGCACCACCCCCGTCACACACAGAGCAGGGCAGATCAGGGGGTTGTGGTGCCACCCCTATCACATACAGAGCCAGCGAATCAGGGGGTTGGAGCATTGCCCCCTGCCACACACAGAGCAGGGCCCATCAGGGGGGTTGGGGAGCTCCCCCCTGTCATGCACAGAGCAGGGCCGATCAGGAGGTTGTGATGCCACCCTCAGTCACGCTCAGGGTAGGGCCGATTGGGGGGTTGGGGCGCTGCCTCATCACACTCAAGGCAGGGTAGATGGTGAGGTTGGGGTGCCGCCCACTGTCACCGACAGAGCAGGGCCGATGGGGAGGTTGCGGCTCCACCACATCACACACAGAGCAGGGCCCATGGGGGGGTTGGGGCGCCACACCCCGTCACACACAGAGCCGAAGGGCGATCAGGGGGTTGGGGAGCTCCCCCCTATCAGGCACAGAGCAGGGCTGATCAGGGGCTTGGGGTGCCTTCCCCTGTCACGAACAGAGCAGGGCGGATAGGGAGGTTGTGGCCCTGCCCCCTGTCACACACAGAGCCACAGGGCGATCAGGGGGTTTGGGCGCTGCCCCCTGTCACACTGATCCCGGTGCCAGGAGGCCTCGCTGCTCTGCTGATCCCAGTGCTGGGAGGCATATTACCCTTTTACTATATAGGATAGAGGCCTGGTGCATGGGTGGGGGCCGGCTGGTTTGCCCTGAAGGGTGTTCTGGATCAGGGTGGGGGTCCCCACTGGGTTGCCTGGCCAGTCTGGGTGAGGGGCTGAGGGCTGTTTTCAGGCTGGCTGGTGCCTGAAGCTCCCAACCTCTCCTTTTTTCCTTTTTTTTTTTTTTATTCTTGTATTTATTTACTTCTATGGCTGTCACTGGAGCTGAGAGCTGGCTTTAGCTCAGACCTCGGCTGCTGAAAGCAGGTTTCTGGACTTTGTTTACCTTTTGTATTTGAAACTTTGTTGTGAATCCAGCTCTGAGATCCCGGCTGACTGAAAGGAGGTTTCTGGGGTTTTGTTTAGCTTCTGTATTTGTAACAATGTTTCTTAGAGCAGCTCAGAACCCAGCAGGCAGGTGGGGAACCTTAGCTTCCTCTGTCACTGAAGCAAGCAAGCCTCCCTGTTCGTGTCAGCTGCCTGGCTGCCGGCTGCCATCTTGGTTGGTAGTTAATTTGCATATCGCCCTGATTAGCCAATGGGAAGGGTAGTGGACGTACGACTAATTACCATGTTTCTCTTTTATTAGATAGGACTAGAGGCCCAGTGCACAAAAATTTGTGCACTCAGGGGGGAGAGGGGCTCCCTCAGCCTGGCCTGTGCTCTCTCGCAGTCTGGGACCCCTTGGGAGATAATGCCCTGCTGGGTTAGGCCTGTTCCCAGGTGGCAGACGGCAGGCCCGATCCCTAGGTGCAGCCCCTGGTTGGGCTCAGAGCAGGGCCGATTGGGGAGTAGGGGCACCGTCCCCATCATGCACAGAGCAGGGCGGATTGGGAGGTTGCAATGCCACCCTCAGTCATGCTCAGGGTAGGGCTGATTGGGGGGTTGGGGCGCCGCCCCCTGTCACGCACAGAGCAGGGCTAATCGGGGGTTGGGGCACTGCCCCCTGTCATGCACAGAGCAGGGCAGATCAGGGGGTTGGGGCACCACCCTCTATCACCCACAGAGCAGGGCCGATCATGGGGTTGGGGTGCCGCCGCTGTCACACGCAGGGCAGGGCCGATGGGGAGGTATGGCTCTACCCCGTCACACACAGAGCAGGGCCCGTGGAGGGGGAGGGGGGTTGGGGTGTTGCACCCTGTCACACACAGAGCAGGGCCGATCAGGGGGTTGGGGCGCCGCACCCTGTCACACACAGAGCCTCAGGGCGATCAAGGGGTTGCGGAGCTCCCCCCTATCAGGCACAGAGCAGGGCTGATCAGTGGGTTGGGGCGCCTTCCCCTGTCACGAACAGAGCAGGGCGGATATGGAGGTTGTTGCCCCACCCCCTGTCACACACAGAGCTGCAGGGCAATCAGGGGGTTTGGGCGCTGCCCCCTGTCACACTGATCCCGGTGCTCGGAGGCCTCTCAGCTCTGCTGATCCCCGTGCTGGGAGGCATATTACCCTTTTACTATATAGGATAGAGGCCTGGTGCACGGTGGGGGCCAGCTGGTTTGCCCTGAAGGGTGTCCTGGATCAGGGTGGAGGTCCCCACTGGGGTGCCTGGCCAGCCTGGGTGAGGGGCTGATGGCTGTTTGCAGCTGGTCACACATCCTTCAGGGTGTGGTCACCACTGGGGTGCCTGGCCAGTCTGGGTGAGGGGCTGGGGACTGTTTTCAGGCTTGCAGGTGACTGAAGCTCCCAACCGCTCCTTTCTTTCTTTTTTTTTTTTTTTTATTCTGGGCCAGCTTTAGCTCTGGCTCCAGCTCTGAGGCCTCTGCTGCTGAAAGTAGGTATCTGCTTTATTTGGGTTCTATAGTCGAAACACTGTATCAACTCTAGCTCTGAAATCCCGACGGGCTGGAAGCAGGTTTCTTGGGTTTTGTTTAGCTTCTATATTTGTAACAATGTTTCAAACTGCAAACTCAGAGGCCAGCAATGCAGGCGGGGAACGTTGGTTTCCTCCGTCACTGAAGCAAGCAAGCCTCATGTTCGCTTCAAGCTGCCTGGCTGCCGGCTGCCATCTTGGCTGGCAGTTAATTTGCATATCTCGCTGATTAGCCAATGGGAATGGTAGCGGACGTACTCTAATTACCATGTTTCTCTTTTATTAGATAGGATAATTGACATATCACTGTATAATTTTAATGTGCAGTGGTTTGATTTACATGTATTGTGAAATGATTATTCAACAATTTCAGCTAACTTCTGTTTTCTCATATAGGTACAACAAAAAGAAATGAAAGAAGGAAAAATGAGGAAAAATGTTTCTTTGTAATGAGAACTCTTGTGATTTGCTCTCTTAACAACTTCCCTATATATCAGACAGCAGTTTTAGCTATAGTCATCATGCTATACACTACATCCCTAGTAATTCTTTATGTTATAACTGGAAGATTATACTTTTTGACCACCTTCCTCCAATTGTACTTCCTAACACCACCCACCTCTGGTGTGATCACAAGTCTGATCTCTTTTTATATTTTATTTTGTTTGTGTGTTTCTTGTCTGTGTTATATTCTATGTATTTGTGAGATCATGCATCATTTATCTTTCTCTGATTTATTTCATTAGCATTTGTCTACCAATGGACACTTAGGTCTGTCCCATGTCTTGGCTATGAACATGAGTTGCAGATATCTTTTTCAGTTAGTGTTTAATATATTCCCCAAAATGGAATTGCTGAATCACATGGTAGTTCTATTTTTAATGTTTTGAAAATCCTCCATACTGGTTTTTTGTTTTTGTTTTTAATAATGGCTATACCAAGTCTCCTCATATATTAAATGAAACAGTTGGATTAGACAATTTTAATATATTCTTCAGTGTTGGAATTTTAATAGCTCAGAGCGACAAAGATTAACTCTTGTATGTAATTAAATAAATGCTAGTATAAGAATTTATATTATTGATAACCAAATGCAATTGTTATATTCCTTAGGTGTAGAACATTTTAAAGAAGCTTATAGCAAATTGATTAATTTGTCAAAAATAATATTATATGTAATTATAAGATTTATATTGGAATAAAGGTGAGATAGATGTAATTATATATATATAAATTATATATATAATTATATATATAAAATATATATGTATATATATATATATATATATATATATATATAATAAATATATATATAATTAGTGTTCTCCAGAGAAACAGAAACAATAGAAAGTGTATACATGTGGAGATTTATTATGAGGAATTGATTCATAATTAAGGAGGCTAAGAAATAACATGATCTGTCATCTGTAAGGTGGAGATTCAGGAAAGCTGGTGATATAATCTAGCTTGATGTCTAAAAGCTTCAGAACCAGGGGAATAGATTATGTAAATCCCAGACCATGGGTTAGAGAAGATGAAATGTTCCAGCTCAATGAATGAGGCAGGAAGAAAAGGGATGAATTTCTCCTAAATCTCTCCCCACTTTATTCTATTCAGTCCCACAACAGTTTGAATCAACCTATTGGGGAGAGTAATCTACTTTAATAAGTCCACCACTTCAAATAATAATCATGGCTAGAAACATCCTTACAGGCACACTCAGAAACAATGCTAATCTGGGCGTCCATAGCCCACTCAAATTGACTCATAAAATTTGCCACTGGATTTCGGAGTCCTAGATAAAACAGGATTTTTGTTTATTTATCTGGCAATCCTAACTTGACATAATTTTTTTTTTCATGATTCCACTGGAGTACATGAAAGAAACCTTACCAATCCCTTTAAAATTATGTTCACAACTTATAATTTTATTTTTAAAAGTTTTAAAGTGAAAGATGTTATATTCTCCCACCAAATGATTTGAATGAGTTATTGACAGCAGGAGCAGAGTGAAGAAATTCAGTTGAAAGGTATGTAGAACAGATGGTAAGGTTTATGCATCTCTAATCAAATGATATTAGTTTTATGGCTCTTTCAATTAGTGCAGATGAGAACGTCAACATTCAGAATCATAGAATTTTATGATTGACCATGCATGCTTAAGTATATGTGTGGGTGTCTACATAATGGTGGAGTTCTCAATGTTATTACTAAAGAATATGTTCGTGATTTAATAGCTGTTTAATCACATAGAGCTAAAACTCATGGTGTAATATTCAAGGAACACGTTTATTTTGCTTTTTAAATAGTATCTCATTTTGGTACTAGAAATTTTCCTTTGGGAATTGATCATAGCCTCTTCAATTATGTAATGTATCTTTTATTAATATACATAAAATTGATGTTTTATTGTTATATAGTTTTATAAATTTTAATGAGTGTATAGATTTATATAACCATCAACACAATCAGGAGACAGCAGTTCTATCAATCTTCCACATTCCCTCATTCTTTAATAGTCAAACTTTCCCCCCACCCCAACCCTGGTAACCACTGATCTGTCCTCTGTATCATTATAGTTTGGTCTTTTCATAAATGGAGTCATATACATTGACTTTTTTTTTCCCAATAGCAATTTTTCATTAGTTGGAGGATACTTAGGGTTGACTCAAAAGAAAGTGGTGACAATTGGACTGCTGGTGAGGCTCAGTGGTTTAGCATCTACTTATGAATCAGTAGGTCATGATTCTATTCTGGTCAGGGCACATGCCTGGTTGTGGGCTCTGTCCCTAGTGGGGGACATGTAGGAGGCAGCTGATCAATGATTCTCATCATTGTTTCTATCTCTTTCTCCCTCTCCCTTCCTCTCTGAAATCAATAAAAATACTTTTAAAAAAAAGAAAGTGGTGAAAATTGGCAAGCACTCCTTCACAGAGAAGAGGAATTCTTGGTTGAGGGGAGGGGTACTTATATCTAATGGTCAGGGTCTCCTGCTCAAATTGGACCACCCAGAAAGCTCTTCCCCTTGGCACTCAATATCACCAATGCTGGCATGGAAGAATCTGCGATGAGTTAGTTCAAATTAATTAACAGTTTTCCCAGTTCTGGCCAAACTTTGAACCTCCCCTTGAAGTCTTCTTCAGTGTGCTCCTTCACTAACAATTTGATTTCTTCAGGAACATTGCTTTGCAGTATCCTACATAATAGAAGGGTAATATGCAAATTGACCCTAATGGCAGAACGACCAGAATGACCGCTCAACCAGTCACTATGAGGCTCACTGACCACTTCTCGGTCCCTTTCCCCTGCAGGCAGGCTCCCATTGCCTGATGGCAAACGGGGAACTGGGGGTGGGTGGCAGGGGATGTGGGCGGTGCCAGGCCAAGGCTCCCTCTCCATTGGTCGCCACACACACAGTGGGTGACCTGCGGTGGGGACGGGGCTGGTGAGTAGGCAGAAACTGCCGACCTCTCGGTCTCTGCTCCCAGCTGGCAGGCTCTGATCATCTGATGGCAAATGTGGAACAGGGGGTGGGTGGTGGTGGGGGGCAGGACCAGCTGCGGGAAGCTGGGGAAGGTGGCCCTGATTGCAGGCCAGGCTTAGGGTTTGTACCCACACACGAATTTCGTGCACGGGGCCTTTAGTTTTCAGTAAAATCTCTTCTAATGTAACAGTTAAACCGCTGATCTGAACCACTGGCTCCTAGGGGGTAAAAACTGAGTCCAAGAACATTTTGCTACCTTGATCCTGCAGCCGCAACACCTCAGTGGTTTTGGTGGGCATTGCATAACTTTCCTCCACCTTAATGGAGAGGTGTTTGCAGAGATTGTGAACATATTGGTCATAACTCTCTGCTAGGGCCATGCTGTATGCAATTAGGTGAATGTTTAAAACCCCATATTCATAATCTGTTCCCAGATTAATGGGTCTCATTTTCACTTTTCCCTTCTTTTTCTTGGGCTCTTGTGCTTTATTAGATGCTTGTAGCTTCCAATGCCATGGGCTTAATCTTGTATTGCCTACTGGTCCTCAGCAGGGTGCCACCTCCAGAGCAGATGGGATTGTCTCCTGAGGTTTCAAACCTTAAGGGGGGGAAGGCTTGCTGGAAAATGATATCATTCTTCAAACACAGCACTTTCCCAGAGCTCCTTGCGCCCTTCCTGCTGTGGCCTGTTATGGTGTAAGCTGAAGACTGGCCCAAGCAGCCTCAGTCTCTGGGAGGCTAAACCCTGGATTGCTGAAAACACTGCATTTGACTTTTTTTTTTTTTAAGTACAACTAATTTTATAAATAGTGTGCATAGAAAAAAGGGGGACACAGAAAAAAGTTCAATGCTAATAATGATTATTTCTGAGAGGTCAGATTGTGGGAGATTTTATTTCTTTCTGTGTAACTTTCTGTATTCTTTATTATTTTTTAAAAATCTTTACTGTTGAAAGTATTACATATGCCCCCTTTTTCTCCCCATTGACCTCTTCTAGCCAGCCTTCAACCCCCTCCCCCTCCTGCCCCAGGCCTTCACCACCCCATTGTCTGTGTCCATGGGTTATGCATATATGCATACAAGTTCTTTGGTTGATCTCTTCTCAACCACCCACCCTCCCCCTCCTTCCCTCTGATACTCCACAGGTTGTTCCATGCTTCTATGTCTCTGTGATTGACACTTGAGTAACACTGGGGTGAGGGGCACAAATCCCCATGCAGTAGAAGTTCCATGACTTTGACTTTATAGTTCGCCCTTCACATCCGTGGATTCAACCAAATTGCAAGTTGAAATGAGTATTTTCCATCTGCAGTTGGGAATACACAGTTGGGAATGTGAAAATACTGTTTGTGATCAGCGATTGGTTGAATCTGTGGTTATGAAACTGAGGATAGGAAGGCGCGTTATAGCAAAGGTGGAAATTTATTGAAGAACAAGTACAGATTCCCACATGGTGAAGGGGAAAGAACCTCACAGCACAGACTCCCCCATGGAGAGGGGTAAGAGTCCCACTGAGTCCCTGTTTCCATGGATTATAAAGGCTGTTGAGCTTTACGCCTTGATATCCCCTCTGATTGATCACTATTTTCTTGGACTGGTTACTATAGTAACTCCTGAGCTCAAAGGTTGAACCTCACATGGGACATGTGAGGTCTTCCTCTCCTCCTTCCTAATGTTCTCCTATTTCCTTTGGGCTTTCTTCTCCTTCTGGATGCAGGGCTTCCTTCCCTTTATTTTGTAAATATAGACCTTTTGCTGTTCCCAGCTCCCTCATTCTATGGAAATGTACCTGTTGCAGCTTTTCAGTTCCCCTATTCTATGGAAATGTACCTTCTGCTGGTCTGCAGCCCTGTGCTTCCTCCATGGTCCCCGTAATTTCTAAAATTTCCTAAACCTGTCTTTTTCACCCCTAAAAATTCCGTTTCACTTGGTTCAGCCTTCTGCCTTTTAGAGTCATCCCAGTTACAGTATTGTATGTTCCTTTTTATTGCTTGTGCTTGTATGATAGTTCATTAATTCACCTATTGAAAGACATTTGTGTTATTTTAGTGAATATGAATAGACTCCCTAGCCATACTCTGCACAGTTCTTGTGGGTGAGGATGAGGTTATTGGATAGGATGGACTCCTAATCCAATGTGGCCAGTATCTTATAAAAAATGAAAATTTGGACAGAGACACACAGGGAGAATCTCATATAAAGAGACTGAACGCCAAGGAATGTCAAAGACTGCCAGCAAACCCCCAGAAATTAGGAGAAAAGCTTGACACAGGTTTCCTTTTATAGCCAATGGGAGGAACCAACCCTGCCAATACCTTAATTTCAGACTTCTAGGCTCCATAACTATGAGATGATAAATTTCTATTGCTTCAGTCACCCATTTTGTGTTATTTAGTTATGGTAGCCTAAGGAAAATATTACAGAACTATTGATATCTGTAACTATAATTATAGATACTTATATATCTTCTTTCAGTTATGTAAGCCATTGTTTTATGTGTCTTGAAGGTCTGTTATTACATACTAGTGGCCTGGTGCACTAATTCATGCACATTGAAAGGAAATTAATTAGGAGAAGTATTTCAATATCACTATTAGTCCTTTCTCTATAATAGAAGTGTCAGAGATGAAAGAAAATTAGTAAAATGTACATGAAAATAATATGTAAATTGGTTAATAAATAAACAATAACAACAGGATATAACAATGAATATTTTCCATGACATTTTTACTGTCAGAATCTTTGTTTATCCTTAATTTATAAAAATATGTCGGTATTCTGGACAATTTATATCATTTGGACAAATTTTGCCTTTGCTATATCAAGTAAATTTTCCATCAGATGGTTTTTCATCAGAGAAATTTAGGGATAGGCAAAATTGACATGTAACAGTCATTCCACCACAACTGTGTTAGATAATTGCATCCTGATTTACCTCTTTTTGCTATAAAGGCAGTTACTACCAGTATTGGTAGTACTTGTCGATGATTGTTTTTCAGACATATTTTGTTGACAATTTCAGCTTCAGAATGTCAACAAGAACGTGACATCATTACCTGGTGCAACAACCACCTTTTGTGGGCTGGGTTGGGCTGTGGGCCGCATTTTGCGCCATGGCAGCATAGGCTATGATTTGGTGGGCTGTTGATCCAAGTGGTGGTGGGGCCTGTGTCCCACTTGGGGGAAACGAGTGTTGCTTTGTTAGCACCAGGCGCCAGGTCCGTACTGCCGTTTCTCTGTGTGTGTCTGCCCCCTGGTGATCAGTGCATGTCATAGTGACCAGTTGGACAGTAGGAAGGACACTTAGCATATTAGCCTTTTATCTACACTAATAAAAGAGAAACATGGTAATTGGCGTACTACCGCTACCCTTTTCATTGGCTAATCAGCGAGATATGCAAATTAACTGTCAGCCAAGATGGCAGCCGGCAGCCAGGCAGCTTGAAACTAACATGAGGTTTGCTTGCCTCAGTGACGGAGGAAACCAACGTTCCCCGCCTGCGGCTGCAGGCCTCTGAGCGGGCAGTTTAAGAAACATTGTAACAAATACCGCAGGACTTCAGCCAGCAGATTCGCAACATTGTAAGCAAAGGCCAGAAACCTACTTTCAGCCGGAGGCCTAATTGCTGGAGCCAAGCCTCAAGGTAAAGCTGGCCCAGAATAAATAAAAAAAAAAAAAAGAAAAAAAGGAGCGGTTGGGAACTTCAGTCACTCCCAGCCTGAAAACAGCCCTCAGCCCCTCACCCAGACTGGCCAGGCACCCCAGTGGGGACCCCCACCCTGATCCAGGACACCCTTCAGGTGTCCCACCAAACCAGCCGGCCCCACCCATGCACCAGGCCTCTACCCTATATAGTAAAAGGGTAATATGCCTCCCAGCACCGGGATCAGCATGACAGGGGGCAGCGCCCAAACCCCCTGATCACCTTGCGGCTCTGTGTGTGACAGGGGCTGGGACCCCAATCCCCTGAGCAGCCCTGCTCTGTGCCTGATAGGGGGGAGCTCCCCAACCTGCCCCCCCCCCCCCACCACGGGCCCTGCTCTGTGTGTGATGGGGTAGAGCCATAACCTCCCCATCAGCCCTGCCCTGAGTATGAGAGTGGCGGTGCCCCAACCCCCTGATCGGCCCTGCTCTGTGGGTGATAGAGGGCAGCGCCCCAACCCCCTGATGGGCCCTGCTCTGTGTGTGACGGGGGCAGCACCCCAACCCCCTGATTGGCCCTGCTCTGTGTGTGACAAGGGGTGGCGCCACAACCTCCCCATCGACCCTGCCTTGAGTGTGACAGGGGACTGTGCCCCAACCCCCCAATTGGCCCTACCCTGAGCGTGACTGAGGATGGCATCACAACCTTCCAATCTGCCCTCCTCTGTGCATGACGGGGCGGCGCCCCAACTCCCCAATCGGCCCTGCTCTGCGCCCGACCAGGGGCTGCACCTAGGGATTGGGCCTGCCCTCTGCCACCCGGGAGCAGGCCTAAGCCAGCAGGTCATTATCTCCCGAGGGGTCCCAGACTGCGAGAGGGCACAGGCCAGGTTGAGGGATCCCCCTCCCCCCCGAGTGCACAAATTTTTGTGCACCGGGCCTCTAGTATATAGATAAGAACATTTAGAGTTGTTATGTCTTCTTACTGAATTAACCCTGGTTGCATGTAAGTGTTGAACTGCTTCTCTCACTAATTGGCCAGTCTGGGGCCTGGGCTATGATCTAACTGGTACTTGACTGCTCACATATTTCGTTATGCTGACTAGGAGCAGATCCATTTGTTCCTAGTGTGGAGGTGAGCTCAGGAGTTTATAAAAAAACTTTATAGGATTGCTTTTCTGAGCTTCTCCCCATGATCTCCACAGTACTCTCTAGGTCTCTGGGATTCCCCTTTTTGATCCTCTGACAAATAATCTGAGGATTTGGTTTCCCTGCTCTGCTGTGCCCACCTCTAGGCCCAGAGAGACAATGGAAGAGATTGAAAGCATCAGAGTTTGCTACTTCCCGGGGATCACAGCTCCCTTAATCACAGAGGAATATTCCTCTCCTTAGTCATGGTCCCCCTGAGCCTCCATTGCTGCTGCAGTTACTGACATCACAAGATTGCTCAGGGGCCAGTGTACAATAGATTGATGACTTTCCTTTTAAATGGAAGAAAGAAAAGACAAAACAAAACAAAAATAAGGGATACCTACATGAATCATGAGGCATTTCCTTTCCTACTCTCCAAACCAGAACTAGAAGCCTTCTCCTGGAGTCCCCTCTGTGTCTAGTACCCACTCTGGCCTTAGGTTAAATTAAAATTGAAGATAACAGTTTTGTGTTTTTTTCCCCAGTGGTTAAAGTGTCATATTTGATACAGGTCAAGGGCATGTACCTCAGTTGCAGGCTCTATCTGCAATCCGTGTGGGAGGCAACCAATCAATGAGTCTCTCTCACATTGATGTTTCTCTCTCTCTCTTTCTTTCTCTTCCTTCCAGTCTCTCTAAAAATCAAGAGAGAAGATATTTTTAAAAATGATTGGGTTGGAAAATACCAGAGGAAAATTAAAATGGTAAACTCACTGTCAGAATATTGATAACTTTTTAGAGTTATCAAATAGCAGCTCTATACATGTATGCAGGTTTTATTTTTCTGTGTCATGGGCATATGCTTACACCACATTACCTGGAAAAAGAACACCAGTAGACTCTTCTTTAATCCAATTGTGTCACTGTATATTCTTTAAATATTTCCCAGGAGGTAGTAGAGTGATTTTTATGTACATTAGTTTCTAAGCCAGACTGACTCAGCTCAAGTGTTAACTCTACTACTTACTGCTATAGACCACGTACAGATTATTTAAACTCATTCTGATTGTCTTATCCTCTTTTTAGAAGTTACAATGATAATAATAGTATCTTCCTTTCAGTAAGTTACTTATAGTTTATACATGAAAGTACTTAGAATAGTTCTTGGTACATAGGGAGCATCATATAAGCTCTATATAAATGTAGTGTGAATAAAAATGTAGTTTCTAACTCACTGTCTTTATTGTATAACTTGAAGAATACCTACTAAGCTATAGTAGAAATATTAGGATATATATGAAATCACTGTGTTCATTTCAAACTTTGTAAAAATGCAGATTATCTCTTTCTAGGCTAGATTACCAGTTTTCTCTTATCCTCACTATTTCCTTCAGTGCATGATCTCAGATTGTCCTGTGAAGATGCAGACTCATGACCTGGTCTGACCACTGTAGCAATTAAATCACATAATCAGAAAGCTAATTCCATAGCACTTTGAGAAAGTTATTAATTGTTGATGTGTATATTTCTGAGAAAGTCAAATATTGGGCAAAGGGCACAGGCTGATAGTCATTCATCAGCCAGGATTCAAAGGGAAACCTAAAACCAAGCTTCCTCAGGATGAAGATAACAATCAGAAGACTGATGTTATGATGTGAGGGTTGGGGAAGAACAGACCATCTCTCACTTTCCTCCTCTACTCAGGATAGGTCATTAAGAGGTTGCAGAGAATTATTACATATTCCCCCCCAATAATATTCACAAAATTTAAGGCAACAATAAAAATGGAACATACTCTTATACCTGATGCCCAGACAAAACAAGAACATAACATAATTCTTTTTGGAGGATATTGTTAATGGTGTCTAGCCTAGAGGAAAGATTATAGTGGTTTTAGAAACGTTTATGGACTCTGATCAAAAGTCAGAGTATTGTGTGTGTGTGTGTGTGTGTGTGTGTGTGTGTGTGTGTGTCATTATTAGTTAAATGTGTGAGATCTTATTTGTTTCAGAGCAATTTGTTGTTCAGTGAAATAAGTGGGTAAAGTAACTAGTTATTCATTTACTTACTTTTTTGAAGACTAATGGAACCTTGATATGTAAAAACAATGTTTCAGCTAATAGCTGAGTAAGACATTTCTATGGAAAGGCATCACTGTGTGTTCTATACCTGGAATACCAGTTTTTCAGTAACTGCTATATGTAAGCACTCTAAAATGATGTTATAAGTATTTAACAGTCATTAAAATGTATAGTATATTAATAAACTTAATACCTGAAAATTTTGATTTCAAATAGGAAACAAAAGAAACTTTGGATTCATGTGTTTAAAAACAAGACCCCAACTAGCTTAAATAGAAAAGAAATTAAATTTTGGTTCTCAAGCAACAGAACATCCAGAGACAAGACTAGTCTTGGCATGACCAGAATCAGAGCTCTGTGATAGCGTCATGAACAGGGTTCATTTACTCTCTGAGAGTCTCCGGCTCTGTGTGGCAGCGGGTACGAAGAATGTGTGTGTGTTGGGGGTGGGAGGGCAAGCGGAGCAGTCTACCCTCAATGGAAGACTCTTCTAACATTGACATTGTTTAGAATTATTGTTTAGAATTGCCAGTGAATTGTGATGATGAAAGTCACTTTTAAAGTAAGTTTTAGTATTATCTGAAGTCTCTGCATTCAATGCCTGAACCCAGGGTGACAACCTCTGGTTCTCACAATTTCAACATTATATGGAAGAAAGGTAGTTTCAGCAATTCCATCCCCTGTATTCTTTTTTTTTAAGTGAAAATTAAACATAATGTGATCTTTCATTAGAGAGCACACTTTACACTGAGCAGATTATGGCTGGTTATCAGGCAGTGGAGAGGAAGACCTGCTACAGGGGAAGGAGTGGAGGAGATGGGGGTGGGGCAGCAGTGTCCAGTGTCTTTAGGGTGCTGCCGTAGAGGGCTTGGGCACTCTACTGCTCCAGTGGTGGATGGTCAAGGCAAATGGAAGGTGAGGGAAGTCTGCCCTAGTGACCGTGCTGGGGTGACGTGAGGACATCTAAGGTGGTATTTGTCCTGTGATGTTCAGGTTTTACAGCCATATGCTTAGAGCTGACATATAGGTGTTAAATAATGGTAGCTGTTGTTTGTCAGTGCTGCTTGCTCCCACAAATCCTGAGAAAAAGCAGAGATAGTTCTGGGATTAATTTACAGAAGAGGAAACTGAGGCACGGGGAGCCTAGGTGGTGAGCCCTGGATCACACAGGCCCTATAGACCTGCTTCGGCACCCAGTGGGCCCCTCTGTACAGTGCCCTGAGGGGAGGGTAAGTAGCTTTTGTGGCAATCAAGAATTTGCATAAGCCAGCTAAGTCTACACACTTAGACCCTGCCCTTTGCTTCAATTTCTCTCAAAAAATATAAGTGAGCCATCACTTCTATAATTATTGTCTTTGGTTCTTTCTTCACTAAGGGACTTGAAGGAGTGAGGTGAAGGCAGGTCAGGATGTGGGTACAATGACATCCAGTGACACGTCATTGTTACAAATTGAACATAATTAAAGCATAGTGATTAATCACAAAAACAATATGTAATTATGTATGTGTTTTCCGATGGTCTTAGGGGACCCCTGTGAAAGGGTCATTCGACCCCCAAAGGTGTCGCGACCCACTGCTGAGTTAGAGGAATGCTCCTAAGCGATTGGCTTATGCCAGTCAGGGTTCATGCTAACTTCATCAATACCAAAGGAGTAAGAGTAGCCAAGGGGCAGCTTGCCAAAGGAAGGTTAGTGAGGCCTTTTTCCGAAAGAAGGATAGAACAATGCTGGCCAGTTCAGTCATTTTCCTTAGGATTCTTTATGTATTTCATCTAAGGGCTTTGGTATAAAGAAGGAAGAGTTGATTCTTACATGTGGCTTCCAGTTGCAAGGTGGAATTTTTGACACTCTTTCCTTTTATTCCTCTTTCATACCATGATATACACAGAGAAACAGAGACAAAGCAAACCAGTCCTGAGAACATGTATCACTTACTACATCTATCTATGCTAACTCTGTGACGAACAACATGCATACGATTTTAAGTGAGTTATATGTTTGCATCTGTATTTTGTTAAATATATGAACTGTTCAGTATTGATTTGTCTTTCCAGGTTGAATCAGCAACCATAAAACACAGTTAAATGCATCCTTGAGGAGTAATAATATGAATAACTTTAGACCTTTTATATTTATCCTGTCAAGGCATCCATCCTTTTCCACCTTTTCCATGTGGACTTTTGCAGGAAAAAAAAAATAAGTAAAGGAATTCTACAGTATTTACCATTTTACTGCTTGGTTAATTCTAGCAGGCCTGATTTGACAGGTACGGACTGTATTAGAAATTGATCAACTATGGTTCATGGGTGAAATCTGTTTATTTTATAAATATGGTCTTATGGGAACATAGCTAACTCATTTACACATTTTCTATGACTGCTTTCATCCTGCAATGGCTCAAAAGGTCTAAAATATTTACAATATTGCCTTTTACAGAAGAAGTTTTCTAACACCTGAGCTGTACTAATGGCTTACATTTATTGAGCACCTGTTTTTGCCAGGCACTAAGTTAAATTATCTAAATGCTTGATATGGTTAGATTCTTCAAACAAACTTATGAAGGCTAATTGTAAACATTCTGGAGGTGAATAAAACAGAAATAGAGACATAAATAAGTAGCCCAAGGTTACTTAATCAGATGCACAGAAAGCCCAACTGGAAATCAGATTTTAAAAAAAAAAATATTAAAGCCAATTCATATGTCCACTGCTTCCTCATATCCCTAATGTTGTAATTCATACTAGGTGCAAAAAAAAAAGATACTTAAATCAGGAAGTATGGAGTAATGTAAAGAATTTTGAATTGAGAAGCAGAAACCAAGGTTCTAGGTATGTCTTATCAATAGTTAGCTGTAAGGATAAAGAAATCACTTCAGCCCTGGCTGTTGTGCTCAGTGGTTAGAGTGTTGGCCCGGGCACTAAAAGGTCTTGGGTTAATTCCCGGTCCAGGGCATGAACCTGGGTTGCAGGTTCCATCCCCGGGTCCAGTCTGGGCTGGTGCGGGAGCAACTAGTCTCTCTCACATCAATTCACATCGATGTTTCTTTCTCTCTCTCTCTCTCTCTCTCTCTCTCTCTCTCTGTCCTTCCTTCCCTTCCACTCTCTCTAAAAATCAATGGAAAAAATATCCTCAGGTAAGGATTAACAAACAAACAAAAAGGGGAATCACTTCAAATTTTCTAGCATCAGCTTTTCCATGGGTGAAAGGAAGCAATACTATGAGGTGACCACTGAGGCTTCTTTCAGTTTTAAATAAATACCTACTAGTAAGAGGCTAAACTATCTAAAAAATAAAAGCTTCCTATTTATAAGGAGACTTGATATAATATTAACAAAATTTGTTCAAGTAAGTCTATATAAAGTAAGTAATTATATAACAAGGAAAAATATTGACTATAAGTGAACTGGTTATGGATATTGGTTATTTGGTACATTGACATAACAACAGGTCTGAACAATTGATTTGAGGGCAAATCTAGAGTCAGTGTCAAAATATATTGGAAATATATAATAAGAATCATGCACTATTTCTGCTTGTACTCCCCTACCTCCACTGCATTCTATATACAATCATAGATATTTGATTAAGATTTAAAATTATATAACATGAAAAATTCAGTTAATTACCCAAAGGGTTAAATGACAGAATGACGTTCTTTCTTGAAACATGCTGTGCAATCCCTGCAGATGTCATGCAAAATGCAAAGTTCTCTTGTTTAGGTCCCTAAATCTCCCTAAATCTCAGGGAATTCTTTGCTACTACGGAGGACCATGTTCTTCATATTTCTTAACTGGTCTTTCCGTTTGAAGAGCGTGAAGATGTTTGTCCTCAAGAGACTTCCTCTCAATCTTATCAAACTCTATAATTAATTTCCATGAATTTTAACTAGAATTCTCATCTTAAAGAGCAACTAACAAATGCTGAGGGCCACAGACAAACTGGAGCAATTTGACATATGTATCTGTCAAAGGCAATACATTCATATGAGAGAAACCATAGAGATATATAGAAACATGAGTCTCTTTGAGATATAAGGAAATCTGTCAGCTAATCAGACCGGATGAAACATCCCTGTGCCATGTTCATGTAATGTAAGGATATCAAATGGCAACTTTAAAGACAAGTGACAGGATTAGGGAACCAGCCCTCCTGCTGCTTCCACATCAAATTAGCCTGTGAAATTTACAGAGCTCCTTTAGGGAGTTTTGGTGGAGGTTCATACGTGCAGGAAGGTGGCACAGTTGGTTTCTAAGACAAGGACCCTTGTGTATGGGTGTATGTCTGTGTATAGGGGAATGGGCCATCCCTTCTTGTAACATAGAAGATTCAAGAGACACATGTTTTAGAAATCTAGAAAAATAAAGTTGAAGAATATCTGCATAAGTTAGCCATTCTCCTGAATCCTGCTTAATTTCATCACACAGAAAGCATCATAGAAACTTCTAGTGAGAAAAGATCCTCAGGCCGGCCGCGGTCTTTGGCAAAAGCTGGCTCCTAGTCTCTAACAGCTTTACAAAACAGATATTTGATTCATTCAAATGCTAAACTTGTGTTCATTATGGTGGCGGTTGTATGTATTTGTGTGCTATGGGTGTGTGAGTGGAAGTGTGTGTGTTTCTGTGTATATTTCCAAGAGACACGTGGAACCATGATTTAATGGATGAGTTCAGATGAACCTGTTCAGTACTGACTGAATGACATGACAGGTAATAAGTAAAAATATCTGAAATAATGTGCTATTCTCTGATCCAGTGAGTATGTATAAGTGTGTGCATCAATGTTTTACATTATATTATTTTATCAATCTACCATTAATTCTCTATTAGCAATAATACTGTCTCATGAGCATTAATCTTCAAAAGAAGTAATATTTTCTAAGACTTCGAATGAACACTACTTTTAGAAAGGACTTTATGTCAAACTTAGGAAACATTTATATAAGAAATCATCAAAAGATGTAAAATTACATCATGCGGTTATATTTATGTTCATGAATATAACAATGTGACTTTTTTCACTTCACATAGGTCTGTATGACTGTCAACCTCAACCTTTCCAAGCGACATTTTCATTTAGAGTCTTATCATTTTGTAATTATTACTTTTCAGAACTCCCAGGGAGCTAACAAAAGCTTCATCTTTGTATTTCCATTGTTATGTTTCTTTGAAGAACAAATTAAATTTCAACCCTAGCCAAAATAAACCTTTAAATGGCAAAATAAATCTAGAATTATATGAGAAAAAAAGGCATCTAGGGAAAGCTTGACTCTGGATATCATAAGTTCAGGTGTATTTAAGATAATTTACTACCATGTTTTCTTTTCTTTGTGCAAGGCTGTGGCGCCATATGCTCCCTTTGTAGTAGAAAAGGGAGGAAAGAGCTAAGGTCTGAAAAACATTACTACAGAATGAGCTGAGGAAACTAGTTAGTATATCATTCTATCCTGTCCTGAGAACAAAGACACAAAGCTGAATTTTCCTTCCCAGCTTAACTCCCATCTATCTCTTTTACGTCCCTTTTCCTATTAATGTCAGTGATAGGAGGGTATATAGGAGGAGTCTACAGTCTGAATCTACATAGTTAAATGCAGTGGCTCAATGTACCAATAAAAGAAAATTAACAACCCCTTTGGTCTATGAGGCCATCTACCTAAGCTTCTCCCAAGTATTTTGACCCTATGGAAACAAAATAGAGAATTTTATTTAGCACACAGAGCTGATATGTCAAATGGACTTAAGGACTTTAAATTTATTAAAATTATGGTTTAACTTTCACATAGAATGACTCAGTAAGCTCACTTGGATGGGTCTCTGTAAGTTGCTGTATTAGAGAGCCCACAGCTCACCATATTGCTGAATAAACTGACTTCCCTCCTTTGTTTTGGCTTCCCCTGTGTTTTCCTTGTATTTTTCTGTTTATTTCTCTTATCCTCCTCCCTGGTTCTGGGTTCTTACCTTTCCTCCTGCTGAGTGTAAACACACCTTAAGGCTGTATCGCTGCTCAATGTAAAAAGAAATAAAAGCAGGGCTACTTGGTAAGAACACTATTGCACTTTTATTATAAAAATAATGGAAATGCAGTATCATGACTATATACTTTCACATGTGCTCAAAAATATCAGAATAAATTAGTAAATTCACTGTAAAATATTTTTCGAAAAGATCACTTGGCAAATTTTCTCATAGAGGGACCTATTTATTTTCTACTTTGGAATAATTTCTGAATTCTACCACTGTGTTGACATAGTACTGTTTTGTGTGTTTTTTTTGTCTTTCTTTTCTCATTGGCTCTTTGTTTTACTAAAATAACATTTTTATCAGTTTTATAAAATGTATTGCTTTCTCAAGGTTTTTTTTTTTTTTTCATTTTAATTGCTTTACCCATTTGGTCCTATTCTTCCTTTCCTTATTTTTCTTTCATAACTTTTCAGATCTTTAATTTTAACACGTTAAATTGATATAAACTAATCTAATAAGTTTTAAAAAAAAAAGTGTGGTGTTATTCCAAAGCTGCTATGCTGGTAACATGTTCTGAAGTCTTTGTGTTAATATCTGTAAATGAAAACGGATTGTGCTGGGACTGGTTGCTATATCTGAGGTCTCATGATACAGGAGTTATTTTAATTTCACTATTTCAGGACATTTTGTGGTCGGTGGAAGAAAAAGCCCAGGATATGAATTCTCATCTGGAAAATAACAAAATAAAAATGATGCTTTAATTTTTTGCTCTTAAGGCGTTCAACGATTAAATACACCCCCCCACCCCCCCACACACACATTATGAAGGATAATCTTATTTATTTAAAGCCAAGTAATTATAAATATTAATCACATCTACAAAATACCTTTACAGCAACGTGTTAGGGTAGTGATTAAACCAACAATTGTGTACAGAAGTGTGACCAAGTTGACACATAAAACTTGCCGAAACCGGTTTGGCTCAGTGGATAGAGCATTGGCCATCGGACTGAAAGGTCCCAGGTTCAATTCCGGTCAAGGGCATGTACCTTGGTTGCGGGCACATCCCCAGTGGGAGATGTGCAGGAGGCAGCTAATCGATGTTTCTCTCTCATCGATGTTTCTAACTATCTCTCTCCCTTCCTCTCTGTAAAAAAATCAATAAAATATATTTAAAACAAACAAACAAACAAAAAAAAAACTAACCATTACATGCTTTGGTGTGGACCACTGGTTAATGTGTGTGGAGACTGAAGCACCTTGGAGGGGCAGAAACTCTAAATAATCCTCTCTAGGCAAGTCCAGGGGGTCTTGATCCACTGCCCTTAGTCTCTTAAGTAGATTGTCATAGCGATCAAGGCCTCTGCTTTTCAACTGCTCTGCTCTGCTGCTTACATCCTTGTGAGCTTTGCAATTTGCTAATTCCTATCTGGCTCATGCTCCTTACCAAAGAGGATGTTAATGATACTTTCCTCATGGTGGGAGGGGGTTTGCTAGGAGAAAATAAAGTCATACATTAAATCCCAAGGCCAACGTCCTGTATGTTCTACTAGTCCTTACACATTCGTTGTTTTATTATTTCATCTGATCTTCAATATCCATGTGATTGGCTTATTACTAAGGTAACAAGATAATTTTGTCAAAACTGGGTTGTATTTGAGAATGAAAAAGAGGTTTGGGGAAGTTTATTCTGATAAAATGAGCATGGACCAGCGACCAGGGGAAAATAGACCATATGGTTAATCTAGCTGTACTGAAATTTGCTGTTGATTTCCTTTCTGATTTGAAAATGCTTAATACATTAAGTTTCTTAATTCTTTGACTTTTTTTTTTTTCTTCACAACTAGTTAGTCATCACATGCAGTTTGATTCTGGCAGCTAAAATGGACATAACTGCCTGAGGCAGACTCTATTCATTTCTTGTGGGTAGGTGGTGTTAGAGAAAATTTAATTTTTCCTGAGGGTCCCTGCAGATGGAATTTAGCTGGTTTTATGACATCAAATTTAATTTCTTGCTGCTATTATTCAATATGTAGGTATACCCACATGGAGGCTGGGTCTGCAGCCAGATTCAAATCACTAAATAAATGACATTTATAGTTATCTCTATTTTTTATATGCAAGAAAATTTCAGCCTTAGGAATTCCATACTCTTGCCATGAAAAAACTATGGCCTGCTTAAATCTTATGACATGTTCAATAGAGATAGCCTGAGAGAAGTAAAGCCCACTTGATAAATGCCAAATATTGCATTTAATTGTTCATATATTTCATGCCTTTTGTTAAAATAAAATCTTTTAATTTTTCTTACTCCAATTTTATGGAAATGCTAAATTTCTTTTACTTTTACCTTTTTTTTGCCAGGACAGGAATGTCATTTATAACATCTGTAGCACTAAATTCCAAATTTGCTAAGAGCAGTCCAGAAGGAATGAATGGCATACTGGCCAGGGTTCAATCAGAGGAGCAGATCCACTAGGATTGATATAGAATACAGAGTTTAGTAAAGTGATTGAACTTGACATAATTTGGGTAAGCAGTCTATATAAGCCTGCCACACCTGCATCTGGTGATGAGCCTAATGTAGTCAGCAAAGACATCAGCTGGGGAGGGCAGATACACATAAAGTCAGGGAACCAACGAATCACAGGAACCTTTGAGGGCCAATTGGAACCACACCAGTCTTTCACTGCCTCCAGTATCAATGACGCAACTAATCCTCAGGGTAAGCTTGTACCCCTTCTGCACACATGTGACCAGCCCAGGCTTCTAGGGAGTTAAAGGAAGAGATCCTATAAGCCTGGTTGCTATCCACATGACGAGATGAGAAAGAAAATCAGCAATCACATAAGTGAATGGTAACAACACTTTGCCTAAAAAGTGCGAGACCCTAAATGCCTGCTCCTTCACTTCTGCCTTGCAAATCTCATATAAATTTCTCTTGTGGCCAACTCTGATCCAGGCACCTGTAGGAAAAGGAATTCTGGGAAATGAAGTAGCTAAGCTAAGTAGACACTGGATAAAGACACTAGAAATTTCAATAAGTTTCTTATGGCTAAATGTAAACTGGGAAGTGCTTAAGTCATCACATTTGCATTTCGTAACTGTTCTTATTCCCCTGACTTTGGAGGCTCTGCTGTGATGGCGTCTTTTGTGGCTAATCTTGGTGACCGGTTCACAGTTTAAAGTCAGCTGCCAGAATGTAGTAGTGTCAGGACAAGATCACCATCTCATTTCAAGATCTAACTTCATCCAATTTTAATACCCCATCCTCCCCTACATAAGTAGTAACACATAAACCAAAATCATGAAGAAACTATTAAGATCACTATAATGTTCAAAAAGCAGAATGTGTTTAATGGTTAAGAATGATGCCTCTGGGATTACCCTAGGTTTAAACTAAGGCTCTTCTTCTTACCAGTTATACGCTGTGGGAGAAATTAAACAACCTCTCTGTTTCAGCTTTCTCATCTGTGAAATGGGGATAGTAATAAAACCTGCCTCATTAAGCTGTGGGCATTAAGTATTTCAGACATAGAAAGTGTTTAGGTCAAAGTTATGCTTAATAATTCTTGATTAATATAATTATACCACACAATTGATATAATTTTTGTATAATTAGTTGAATGATAATTAATTGTATCATATTTCATCAAATTCCTCATGATTAGGAAAATTAAACTGTGTTGCCTTTTTCAAGATAGTCTGATCTTCAAAAGAAAAATGCTATGTTGGATATGAATATCTATTTTGATACCACACCTTATCATTCATTTATTCTCATATCAGAATTTTTACCTGAACCAATTTTATTAAAGAACCTGGCCTTGCCCAGCTGCTTTAACCCTCATGCCCATCACCAAAATTAAAGATTTTTATAATCCTCTTCTTTCTTTAACTAGTGAATTTGGACAAGTGAATTTGGCCCTGAGAATTATGAGAAGAGTCAATGCATATATAACCAGCTGCTTAAAGCTTTTAAAGACTATATTTTCTTTTCTTTTTTCAGTGATGTTGAATTCAAGCATATTCACATATAAAATATTTCCATTGAATCTGGGAACCACCGATGGCCTCTAAGTGTTGATTTCTGGACGTGTGAGTAAATCCTGCTTGTCCCAGAAAATCCGATTCTGGGGAGTGGTGCTCTAGCCCACACTTTATTGATACGTGTTAACCTGAGGTGGCTAGAATACTAGGCAGCTGTCTTTCTGAGCTTTCAAAGGAGCGGATTGAAACTTGGAGCCAAGTTTGTTCATATTTGACCGTTTTCACCTTGTGAAGTTGTGATGGAATTTCCCACTATGTGTTAGGTGGAAAATATGAGTAATTGCATTCACTTCAGTGAGTAAAATATATATTTTATTATCATTCTTAAAGTCGAGGAAATTATGTTTTCTAGCTTTGTTGTACATAGATCAAAGAAGAGACTCTCATTTATGCCAGATTTCACTGTATATTAAACGAGCTATTTTTGGTGACATTATGAGGTAACAAAAAACTCTTTTTAGTTTAATTTTACCTTAACTGAATTCAGATTGCTTTAACTGAAGAGTCAAAGGGCCTGACCCCTAATTCATTAACATAATCAGAAGCACATGTAAGCTACTGGCTGCCAATCTTTGCTACTCAGTGACTATAGGATACACACGGCAGCCTTAGAGGTTTTTCTCAGTGGTACTCTAGGGGTAGTCTTAGGTACATGGCAGGAAAGAAAAAGTACAGAGAAAGAAACAAAGAGAGAAAGAAATTCCATATAGTTTGCATACAAATTGGAGCCCAACTTTTCATACAATTTAGTCAATTTCATAAAGGAAGTCAATTTTTAGGTGGATAAATCTTGGAAATAAATCTTCTTTGCTTTTACAAATATCCGCCCTTAGGTTTTATTTGTTCTGTAACTCTTGAAAATTCCAGTGGCAGGTGATTGTAATAGCTCCCCATGAGACAAGCTCTCATGTGGAGTATTAGTTCTCCAAGCAAATTAGCTTTTGGTAAGAATTTCAATAGGAGAGGAGGGGAATATATGAGCTACAAATTTGCCTTCCGACTCACATATAGAGGGTAGGAGAGCAGAAGAAAAATCCTTTGATGAACTAAAACAAGAGCACATAAAAGTGGGTGACGGCTGAGCACTGTCTAATCCTTAGGGACCATACCTTAGGAGGGTTTTGCAAATGCCTCTTTTTCCAGCTTACATTTTTACTTTGTAAAACAAGCCTCATTCTTGTAAAAGAAAACTTTAGAGAAATAAATTAGATATAGTATGATTCAGGATTTTATTTTCTTTTTCTGTCATCTGGCAAAAGCAACCAGAATATATGGGATATCGTGAATGTGGCAAATACAGAAATGCAGAGACTAGCTCAGGAAGTAGACACCACTGACCCCACGAGGTGGTGGCTGCAAGCAGTACCCTGCCGTAAAAGTCTATATTCAGCAATGTTATTCCACTCTTACCGAAATGCCATCATGAGGAATAGTTTGCCTGCCTAGTTGTTTGGTTTTGGTGTCATGCCCTTCCCCCACCTTTAACCAGTGAACTCATCATAGCTGATTACCTCTGATTACTTAGCAACTTATTGCCTTATTCATATCTGTAAGTAGGCAGAAAGAGATTTGTCCCTGGAGACAAATTTCATGTAGGATATCTCGGTCACTCAAATTTACATTGGTTGTTTCTGCAATTTAATTCTCTGAATCGTATTTCTGCATTGTACATAAAATGTATGCCTGTGTCTCACAAGTCAGGGCAAGAAAAATATTGATATGTTTGTGATCCAGAACCACTCTTCATGCTTAAACTGATCTGAAAGAATGATTTAATTACTTTATCTTTAAAGCCTTCTTGGTGAAGCCATTTAAATATCACCATGAATTTCTTTGCCAACCATTCTTTTTTTTTTGTACAAATGTATTTTGATGAACCATATAAAGTTTCATTAACTCAGTCCCTGATATAGTAACTGGTAGATAGTAATTACTCAACAATTTGGATGGACTGATCTGATATTTTATATAATGCAGCTGCGATTAAATGGGAACACACCTAATGGTCCAGATCTGAAAAGCCAGTGCTAAAGCTTGTGTCATTAATTCTCAGTAGCCAGAGTATGTTATCTGTTTTTGCAGAGCACTTACTGTTCTTCTTCCACCATCTCCCACTACTCGTCACTTATTCCATGTTCACCTTCAGTTCCTCCTGCACTTCTGAAGTGGACATATTGTAACATTTCTCAAAACTCTTCCATTTCTTGATTTCTCATGTGTTTTTTTTTTTAGAGCGCTGTTGCTGTCAGCTGCTTCTTAACTCCTACATTGTTGTCCTTTTGTCCTTCCTATTTTGAGAGTCAGAACTGTGCTAGACACAGAGGCAGATTTTAAAGTCTGAACTGGATTCAAATCTCTGCCAACTATGACTTGCATTTAAGTAAACAAGCTGATGAGTCCTGTGGGGATTGACCGATTCATTTGTAAAATGGAGGCCTTGGCTGCCTCATAGAATTCTTACTTGTAGAATAGTAGATTTTCAATAAATATTCCTTCTTTATACTTTCCTTAATTTTTTTGGCCTCCTTAGTTACTGATTTCATTTGTTTGCTTGAGTCCTTTATTTATTATTTGCTAATGAAAACTATGCCTCCTTCTGTTTAACCTCATTGTTTCTGCCCAGATGTGGAAAGCACTCCCCTCCCAGGGGCGTTTTCCCCCGACAGGGCCTCACCTATCATTATCTCATGGACTAGAATTTGGAAAGATGAAAAGTAATTTTTCACATTTGGGTCCTATTTGGATTAATGTTTCTGACTATTTCGGACGAGTTCGCACTGAATGTACCAAAATATAGATCTTTAATCTTTAGTTTTCTACTTTAAATAGAACATACTGACTGTGTAATATTGTTTTATTTTCTTTTCTTTATTAGAGGCCCAGTGCACGAATTTGTGCATGGGTGGGGTCCCTAGACCTGGCCAGTGATCAGGGCCCATTGGGGCCGTCTTGCCTAGTCCTGATCAGGGCAGGGCTGATTGGGGCCAGGCCAATCAGGGCCTGCCAGCCGGGGGGAGGAGTGGGATGAGGGACTACAGGAAGTTGGCCGGCCAGGGGGAGGGACCAGGGTAGGTTGGCTGGCTGTGGGAGGTTGGATATGGGAATGCACTGACCACCAGGGGGTAACTCCTGCATTGAGTGTCTGCCCCCTGGTGGTCAGTATGCATCATAGTGACTGGTTGACCAGTCATTCTGGTCATTCAGTCATAATGGTCACTTAGGGATATATATATATATATATATATATATATATATATATATATATATATTTGATAGTATTACAGATATCTCCCATTTTCCCCTCTTTACCATCCCTTTTCCCAGCCCCCCTCCAAGGTCTTCACGACCCTGTGGCCCATGTCCATGGGCTATGCATATAAGTAAATAGGTTTCTTGGTTTATTTTTTCTTGTCCCCCTACCCCCACATTGAGGTATGTCAGTCTGTTCCATGCCTCCATACTTCCAGTCTTATTTTGTTTGTCAATTAATTTTATTTATTAGATTCCACAAATAAGTGAGATCATGTGATATTTGTCTTTCTCAGATTGGCTGATTTCACTTAGCATAATAGTCTCAAGGTCTATCATTATTCTGTCTAATGATTGGGCAACACATTTTTCCCCCATTCTATTCTCATACAGTGGGGAAAAACATTACCCTGTAAAGAAAAATCAAACTTTCCCCCTTTCAAGACTGGTATTCTTTAGTGCCCTTCTATTTAAGCTGTGGTCCTTGGATCACTAGCATGAGGATTCACGAGGGAGCTTGTTAGCAATGCAGGTGCTCAGAAGCTGTCTAGACCTGGTGGATCTGCATTTCCACAAGATCCCAGGTCACTTCTGTGCACAGGAGACCTTGGGAAGTGATTTAAAGAATATTAAGGGAAAGAAATGAAAGGCGTTTTTAAGCTGGAGAAAAAAACAGGAAAATTGAAGCAGTCTTTAAACATCATTTATAAACTTGTAAATGGGGGGCTCAGAAGAGGTCTTATTTAGAAATGTGCCAAAAGATAGTTAAACTAATGCTAATAGAAGTGATAATCTACAGTGTCTGCCATGACAAAGCAGAGGGTAGGGTAGATTTTTCTGATTCATCCTGAATGAAGCTATGGAAAATGTTGTTCGTAACCACCCTGATGTTATAAAGAAAAAATTACCAAGTGACATATTTCTAGATTAAAAGGAAATATTAAAACTGGCTTTCAATATTTAAAGCTTATTTCACTAGTAACACTTCGCCTGACACTGACTCATGTCATTTTACTTCACTCTTCTTTTGATCCATGCAAATAGTTACATGGTTTAAAATATATTATCATATCACCTTTTTGAACAGATTAGATGAAAGAATTTTTTAATACTGGGTGATGAACCCTATGGCCAAGCCTTGATGAGACAATGTTTGCAATAAAGCAGTGAATCTAGGCAAGAAGAAAGCCATATTTTCCTTTTTAAAAGTAATGAAAATGCATTATTTATACCTACTCTTTCAATATTGCGCACACTGACAATTAATGAGAAGTTTTGTGACCATTTATTTGAGGTGTTCCCATGTGTGTAGGAATTGTCAATCGCAGTTTTACTCCTGGAATCAAAAAAGTAGGAAGCCATTGGGATTGTTTCACCTCGGATTTGTAAAGATGCAAAGGGTATCATAAGAAGTAGTACCATAAAATAAAATTAGCTCTGTTCTGCTATATTTTAAATCAACTCAGGTTATTTATTTATTTTTTTCCTTGCTGCACATTTAAAGAACTAGGTTCCTTTCCCATACTTGGTATGTAGTACATCTTTTTTCTCTGAGTTAATTCTCCAAGTCTGGTCTGTCAGCCAGTATAAACAACACTTGATGAATGAGACTCAAGGTGTTTAGTCACCTGAAGCAGCTGTTTGAAGTAACTCTACACACAGCCTGAGGCCGGTGTTTTCACAGCTGTGAGAACTCTTCAAAAGCTTTCCCTCTTGGCCTAGCTCTTTGCTGTGGCTTTAAACTCTTAGCGCAAAATCTGGACTATTTCAAAAGAGCAGAATGAAACTAGAGACAGTAATTTTGCATGATTTTGAGCCAAAAATGGCCTAAAATAAATAAATGAAGTACATTTGAAAGTGCTTTACCTAGGTGGGCTATATATCTGAGAATTGTTCTCCCTCTCTGTGTCCCCATACACTCTCTTAAAAGGGAGATGTGTGGCTGAAACACTACGCTTTGTTTATATGGCAGTATTTTCATTTTCTGTTCTGATTCTATGACACCAAGACTGAAATCTTATGAACTTGGAACTATTTGTACCTGAAATAGGCTCAGGGAATTGCTAGATGTTTGAGAGAGTTCCAGGCTCATAAATCGACCTAAGGTGATTAAAAATGGCATTCTTTGCCAGCCTGATTAGGTGATTCAGGCTTTTGAAGTTCCTCTGATGTCTTCTATTGACCTGGCACGCTAAACTAATGGAGCACACTTACATGTGACCACTACATTTGTTACAAAGCTTCAGACTTCCTTGAGCCTATTTCAACAACAGCTGTTTCTCTTCCTCTTGTATATAACGAAAAGGACATAGTTGCTTCTCACAAATAATACTATTTATTCTCTATCAGAAAGGTGTAAGGAACATTTGTTCTGAAAATATATACTAACAAAGGATTTATCTCTGAATTTAGAAAACAGCTGTTTGTTGTCTTTTTTTTTCTTGGAGTTACTTGGAATCATGCCAAGTAAAGTACACTTGACTTTTATAGAATTTTCATGTGTTTCCTAGTTTATATTTTCCAACTATTCTTCTTTAATTAATTAAATTAAAGAGAATAATATGTATGGTTCAGCCATTTACTTCCAAATATGTATTTAGTGTCTATATGTGCCAAGAACTAGATTAATTGCTGAGAATATAGAAGCAGACTAGACACAGTCCTGCCACCACATGGCTTAAAATCTAATTGGGAAAGCATGCATTAAATAAGTAACAAATAATTAGTGTTTTACAATTGAGTTAAGTGCGAGAAAGGAAGGTCCAGGATTGCATGAGAGCAAGTAGTACCTAATGTATCTCTTACTTTCTCTAAAACCTTTGATTTTAAGATAATGTGAAAATCAACACTGATAATGAATTTTTATGATAGTAGTATCTTAGTGCATTAGTTATTAGAAGAAAGCCTAATTTTTATCAGTATGGTTTTTATGTTTTTATACTTTTGCCCTTAATATTACTGAATCTGTTTTTTCATAAATGTGTTGAAATTTAAATACATTTTTATTATCCTCAAATATTTATGTAAAATATTCAGAGTACTTCTTGACACAGCATTGATAAACTATGGAATTTGTGCCATTTTATTTAATTTTCTTTATTATTATTATTATTATTATTTTAGATTGAGAGGGAAGGAGAGGGAGAGAGAGAAACATCAATGTGAGAGTGAAACATTGATAGGCTGCCTCCGGCATGCCCCCCACTGGGGATTGAGCCCACAGCCCGGGCATGTGCCCTAACTGGGAATCAAAGCAGCAACTTTCAGTGCATAGGACAGAGCCCAACCAACTGAGCCACACTGGTCAGGGTTTAGCCAGTCTTCTGCTTTTTAAAAAATATTTATTGTTGAAAGTATTGTATATACCCCCTTTTCCCCTCATCGATTTCCTCCATCTCTTCTGCTTTGAATGATTTTCTAAGATAAAGGTAGAGTTGGGTTAATTTTATCCATTTATTTATTTATTTTATTTTTAAATTTTTGTGTGAAATCTTTATTGTTGAGAGTATTATAGATCCTTCTCTTTCCTCTCCCCCAATGTCCCCCTCCACCCAGTTCCCACATTTATTTATTCACTAGAGGCCCGATGCATAGAATTTGTGCAAGAGTAGGCCTTGGCAGCCTCAGCGGCTGCCTCCATCCTGCCTTGCAGCCGGGGGCGGCTGCCTGGATCCCACCTTCGCAGCCCAGTGGCTGCCTTGATCCATGGCTGCAGCCCTGGCTTCGTCCTAGAAGGACGTCCGGTCTAATTAGCATATTATGCTTTTATTATTATAGGTTCATTGCACAATTTATTGACTGTTTATGATGTGCCATATTTGTCCCTGGGAATACAAAAATGAAAACATTACAGCTCTTATATTTGTAAGTGAACACTTATTTCTCTAACTAATAAATTTTGAAATTTCAATGATCTAACAAGAGTGAGCATAGTAGCCCTACCTAGGTTTTATACTTCTTGATCTAAAACTGGTTGTTTCCTTTTAAATGTTTTTTTTTTTTTAATTTAAAACAAGAGTACTATTTCATGTTATGTGAAAATTATATGAAATTTAACTTTCAGTGCCATATATGAAGTTTTCATGAAACATAGCCATATCCACTCATATGTGTATTGTCTTGTTGTTTTTGCTCTGCAATCAAAGATGAGTAGTTGCAATGAAGAGTACAGGGTCCACTAAGGTGAAAACATTTACTATCTGGCCTTTACAGAAAAAAATTTGCTAACCTCTGGCCTAATGTAATATGAGTTTATTTTTAACTAGAGGCCCAATGCACAAAAATTTGTGCACTGGGGAGGGGGGGAAAGAGCCCTCAGCCCGGCCTGTGCCCTCTCACAGTCTGGGACCCATCAGGAGATGACCGCCTGCTGGCTTAGACCTGCTCCCCGAGGGATTGGGCCTAAGATGGCAATCAGACATCCCTCTGGCAGCCCGGCAGCCCTTGGGGGATGTCCACTTGCCAGCGGGGAGCAGACCTAAGCTGCAGTCAGACATCCTTAGCGCTGCTGAGGAGGTGGGAGAGGCTCCCACCACCACCGCTGTACTGGCAGCCATTAACCTGGCTTGTGGCTGAGCAGAGCTCCCCCTGTGGGAGCGCACTGACCACCAGAGGGCAGCTCCTGCATTGAGCGTTTGCCCCCTGGGGGTTAGTGTGTGTCATAGTGACCAGTCATTCCCAGGTGTTCTGCTGTTAGGGTCAGTTTGCATATTACCCTTTTACTATATAGGATAGAGGCCTGGTGCATGGGTGGGGGCCAGTTGGTTGGCCCTGAAGGGTGTCCTGGATCAGGGTAGGGGTCCCGCTGGGGTGCCTGGCCAGCCTGGGTGAGGGGTTGACGGCTGTTTGCAGCTTTTCACACCCCCTTCAGGGTGGTGGTCCCCACTGGGGTGCCTGGCCAGCCTGGGTGAGGGGCTGAGGGCCGTTTTCAGGCTGGCTGGCGACTGAATCTCCCAGCCTCTCTTTTTTTTCTTTTTTTCTTTTTTTTTTTATTCTGGGGTTTGTTTAGCTTCTATAATTGAAACTTTGTTGCTGTTACTGAAGCTGAAAGCCAGCTCCAGCTCCATGGCCATGGCCTGGTGAAAGCAGGTATCTAGGGTTTGTTTAGCTTCTATAATTGAAACTTTGTTGCTTTCGGAGCTGTTGCTTTCAGAGCTTAGAGCAGGCTGTGGCAGGCAGGGAACCTTTGCTTCCTCCATCACTGGAGCAAGCAAGCCTCCTGCTTGCTTCAGCTGCGTGGCTGCCAGCCGCCGTCTTGTTTGGCGGTTAATTTGCATATCACCCTGATTAACCAACGGGAAGCATAGCGAAGGTACGGTCAATTACCCTTTTGTCTTTTATTAGATAGGATATTTATAAAATACTTGTCCTTGATTCATTATTGCCCCTCCTCAAAGTAGTGATTCAGGAACCCAGAGTCCCTCCATTTCCTGTCTCAGAGGTCATCTTTAACATGGTGTATAGATCATCTTTTGACCCAGGCCTAGATATGTGATACACAATGATTCAGTTCACAATTACTGGGAATGCAATCCTTTAGCAACTGTAGATGATCCTGGGAAATACAGTCTAGCTTTATGACAAGGAATACAGGGAAAGGGTTTAGCCATCAGTCACCAGCCTCTACTATAAGTCCCCCACCCCAAATTCCTTAACAATTTGGGGCAAACAGGTAAAAAATAATTTTATTATCCTATAATTATTTAATTAATAATTATATAAAACATACACTAAAAGCAGAAAGAAAGAAATTACTTAAAGTTTTCTAAAAATGGTAAACTCAAGAAACTTGCTACAAAGGAAAGATAGAATGGCATGCAAAATTTATAATGTTATAAGTCTCATGATAGAAATTATATAGTGTTAATGAAACTCCCAAAGGCTAGTGGGAGTATGGATAAATCAGAGAAGTATTTACAAAGAGGTTATCATTTTTATGATTAAAATCAAAAGAGCTATTGTTTATTTGGCACATATTATGCTTAAGATACAATAGGAAATCTTCAAGTATTAAATACTTTATCAGTTACCACAAACCTATTAGGTCGTTTTTAATCACCATTTTATAAATGAAAATACTAAGATTAAGATCAATTTTTTTTCAAGGTCACATTTTTGCACATTGAGATTTTTAGCCACATCTTTCATAATCCAAAGCTTGTGCCCTTGACTCTCTGACACATTGAAAACAGGATACCAGATGGACAACAGGAGAGGGTCACTCCTTGTAGAGAATAAATTATATAGAAATAATGAGGCAGGATAAAAAGAACACCTGAAGAACAATAAATAATTCTTTGTGATTGAAATAGTGGGAAACATGGAGGAGAGGTCAATGATGAGGATAAAAATGCAGGTTGGACTTCAGCCTAGGGTTGTAGGAATCAGGAAATATTTTTAGTATGTGAGAGAGCACCATACTGAAAATATGATTTTCAGAGAAATAATTTGGATGTCTGGTGAAGGACATATCTGATGGAGAGATGACAAATATTTTGAAGGAAAGATAAACAAATTTCTAGGGGAACAGTTTTCTTAGAATGTACCATTCATGAAACAGAAATTTGGTTGCAATTTCCCTAGTCAACTAAATTTTTAAGGTAGTTTATTTCAGCAAATAAATAACAAGATAGTATGAGTTTTGGGAAGTAACTTCATGTTTGTTTGTTTTTTAGTATGTGATGGACTTAGATTTCCAAAGTGTGATGGACAAACTTGTGAAGTAGCCTTGACTCACAAAACATTTAAGGAAGACTAGGATCAATTATTTTCTTAGGTGGAACTTTTATAGAGTTGAAAACAGCAAAACTGAAACCCCTCATGGACACTAATGTAAACATTACCTGGCATTTGTACAAAAATTTTATGAGTTCTTTCTCACCATAAAGGGCAGTGCTTTTTTATTACTCAATTTAATTAAAACTTGTAGAGACCACCTATGCAACACAACCAATCTCACTTTCAGAGTTCTAGCAGAGGACTTATCAGATATTTATCGGGGGGCTCTTCAGCCTTTTCCTTCATTCACTCTCCTTTCTGGGCTTACAGAACAGACTATTGGTCTTCTTGAGAATATGTAACTTTACATCAAAACATTTTACCTAATCAATTAATATTTTGACTTTACACTTCACGTTTCTAAGTCTTGGTATTTCTTTGTGCAATTGATTAGCTTACAAGTAATGGTTGTATATAGTGCTTGAATTTTGTATTTGCTATATTTTTCAAGAATAAACATATTTTTGATACTAAATCAATAATATCAAATTTGAATTTTTTACTCTACAGCTATTCTATTGCAATAGGACCCCAGGGTATGTATATATTTTCCTGAGTTACACACAGCTGTATTTTGCAATGTCAGAAACATGTTTTCTTTAAAAATGGTCTCTTATAAGCGGGGATTTGCCTAAATTCCATTCTTTTTTTATTGCCATTGTCATTGATCAATAGACTGCTGGATATGTAATAATCAAACAGTAAATGTTACCTAATACTATGCAAAGTAATAATCATGCCATACTTTTTGATATAAGAATCATTCTGACTATACCAGGAGGATTTAGATGGGGATGATGTTTGATAAAGATGACCATCAGTTCTTTACAAGTAGTACTGTAAAAATCAGTGCCAATATTGGCAAAGTTATGTCCAAAGTTCATATACATATAATAGAGGCCCAATGCACAAAAAAGGTCTCAGCCTTCGCAGCCACAGCAGCTTGCCTCAGCCCTTACAGCCCCAGCTTCATCTGGAAGGTCATTTGGCTGTCCGGTCTAATTAGCATATTATGCTTTATTATTATAGATAGGTATATGTGTACAAGTATATAAATGCACATATATGTACATTAGGATACATATAGTAAAATTTTTTAATAAGCATTAATATTAGTAGCTACAACAAGAATTGATACCCACTTGTCACCATCTTTGTTAGGTCAGGTTCTCAAGGAAACAGACTTTGAGACAGAAAATGCCTTACAGCAGTGGTTCTCAACCTTCTTTTTGCCGCGACCCTTTAATACAGTTCCTCATGTTGTGGTGACCCCCCAACCATAAAATTATTTTCGTTGCTACTTCATAACTGTAATTTTGCTACTGTTATGAGTTGTAATGTAAATATCTGATATGCAGGATGTATTTTCATTGTTACAAATTGAACATAATTAAAGCATAGTGATTAATCACCAAAACAGTATGTAATTATATATGTGTTTTCCGATGGTCTTAGGCGACCCCTGTGAAAGGGTCGTTCGACCCCCAAAGGGGTTGTGACTCACAGGTTGAGAACCTCTGCCTTACAGGAAGATGCTATAGATAAGCACTTGTAAGGAAATGAAAAAAGCAGGAGATGCTAAATTATGATGCTGTCACAACAGAGGCCTTGGCCTATCCCATTGGGATCTCAGAGTATTAATGGCCTTGGTGAGTTATCCCAAATTGAGACAAAGGGACTGGACTTTTATACCCTACTAAATGCCTAGTGCACAAAAATTCATACACTTGGGGGAGTCCCTCAGCACAGCCTGCACCCTCTCAATGGGAACCCTCAGGGGATGTCCAACTGACGGCTTAGGCACAATCCCCAGGGAGCGGGCCTAAGCCACAGTCTGGCCTCCCTCTGTGGGAGGTGATTGGTGGACCAATCAGGGGACAATGAGCGGCCGGCCCCACCCCCCATTGTGCCACTGCTGCTGGTGGCCTCCCTCTATGGGAGGTGACCCCTCTGGGCTTATCTGGGGATGGCGAATGGCTGGCCTCACCCAAAATAGCCTCCGCACTGCCGCCACCGCCCCCCCTCCCCACCCTATTGCTGTCCCCTCCCTCTGCCTACTGGCATGCACCTTGGCTGGCCTGGTGCCACCTGCTCACTGGTTCTGCCCCCTCCCCTTGACTGATCATTCTGCCATTTGGTCAATTTGCATATTATGCTTTTATTGTATAGGACTATTCCTCAGTCATTGAATGTTCCCTATTTCCAAGGAAGGGTATTGACCTTGGGTGGGGCGGTTCTCATCAACCTGGGGTAATCCTCAGAAAGGGATCCTGCTTTGGGCCACCACATCCTTTTATTTTTTTTATTTTAAAAAAATATTTTTAATATATTTTATTGATTTTTTTACAGACAGGAAGGGAGAGGGATAGAGAGTTAGAAACATCAATGAGAGAGAAACATCGATCAGCTGCCTCCTGCACACTCCCTACTGGGGATGTGCCTGCAACCAAGGTACATGCCCTTGACCGGAATCGAACCTGGGACCCTTGAGTCTGCATGCTGACGCTCTATCCACTGAGCCAAACTGGTTAGGGCCCACCACATCCTTTTAGATTATTATCTTAAACACTTTCTTTAGCTGTACCTTCTGAAGGCTTTTTCACAGACAGCTTCTGGGTTGTACAGTAGATGACTGGATTAACAAATCCCATGACCACAAGCTAACTGTTGTACCTTTTTTGAAGTAAAGTGGTTTCCTTGGTCTGATGTAATGTGGTGTGGGGTCCTTTGTATGTGAATCTCCCAGCCTGAAAGCCATCAGTAGTGGTGCTGGCCAAGGCCCTACAGATAGGAAGGGAAAACTATACCCAGAATAGGTATTGATTCTAATCTGGATGAATTACTATCCCACTAAGGAAACAATGGGAGGGTTCTGTCAACTACAATTATGTCCATTGCAATTATTCTCCAGAGTCTGAATATATGATGACTAGGTATATCTATTCACTCAAAGAAGTTTCTCTCACTTCTATGGCAGTGTAGCACCATCTCCAGGCAAACTACTCAAAGAATCCACAGGGAGCTTGACATAGACAAGGACTCCATTTATTATCTGCCTTATATATATCTTCACTTAAACAGGTCTCTGGATTCCATATCAACTCAGACCCTTTGTCAAGCAATCTTGGAAAGTTTGGGGTAGTCCCCTTTTACCAGTATACACCTTTTAAAAGAAATAATCAAGTTCTTAAACAAAATATTGGAGGAATAACTACCATATATAATTGTGTTATTGTAGGGTTCTTTCTAGAAACCCATCTTTTGGGTGGTTGAAGGTTTCCATGTCTGTAAACTGGCTCAAGTTTGGAATCCAGGTACAAAATTATAACATTTTATTGGGATGTTTATCTTGCATCTCTTCATCTTCCATCTTTGATGACAGTTGACAGTTAATTGAGTAAATTAAGCAAAACCCATGTTGACTGCCCATCTATCTTTTGTCTCGGGGTACTGTGTACTCTTAAACATGTCCATAGCTCCTTTTATGTAGGAATCTCTAATTATTATTCTGACATTATTTCTCTTTATGAAAATTGCACACACTTTGATTCTGACAATCATTACACCATTGCCTCTATTATTTCAGGCCACTATCATCCCAATTGCTATAAGAAAACATAGTACTATAAATGCATCTTCTATTACTACCCCTGGTTTAGAGAAGACATCCACCATTGAGCTCCTTAGACATTCGAGTACCTCTTTTAACAGTGCATTCTGTATTGCTTTTGAAAATGGAGCATCCCCAATACCTTCCATGCAACATAGTTCAATGGTATGCTTTTCCAGCCTGACACAGTATATCCACTCAATTGTGCTTACTTCTCTGAGCTTTTTAATTCCTTCTTGTACTATGTTCTGCAGCTGTTCTGTCAGATTTTACTACACTTACTGTGGGCTCTCACTTGTCCAAGTTACTAAGGTTCATTATGGCAGTGTAGCACCCTCCTCAGGGAAACTAGTCAAGGTGTAGACTCTGTATTATCATCACAGAAGTGCTATCTTACTGACAAACTCTTCCTGATCCAACTATGTTCTACTCTCCTTGACTCAGTGTCCTCGGGATCCAGTCCCATGCATAGTCTCCTGTTCTTGCTTGTTTGCGTTGAATAGGTCCTGCAACTCCTATGGGTTTCATTCCATTTTAACAACTTAGCCCATCCATGTTAACCCCAGCTATTAGTCCTATTATCAGGTATATGGCGATATATCCTAAGTGGTCATATATTGCCCTGCAGGACAGAAATGTCTATAACATCTTCAAGTAAAGGCTTTGGCACTAATGGTTAGCAGGGGCAAGGCATCTACTTCTGCTCATCCAAGGGGGAATCTAAGGATTCAAGATTATTGAGTGTTTCCATCCAGATGTCTCAATATCAAGTCTCAGGGTCCCCCTCGTATCCAATCAGAGCTCTGACTTTGATGTGTCAAACTTGTCAGGTTTGATACATCTGCTGTTCTGATAATCAAGTCCTGCGTATGATCTTCAGCTTTATCTTTGCTCTGACTTCAGGAGATCAGAACCTCCTTATTCTCAATCAAAGTCCTTCTGGTTTTCATAATTACTTTTAAATTTGTGATTAGTAAACTCACTCCTTTATTTTTCTTTCTCTATTGCATTGATATTTCCCAGAAATAATCTTATTATTCTACAGTCTTTATAATTACTACATCCTTTGAACTTTACAATTACCTAAAACATTGAACCCACCAAAACATTTTTTGCACTGATATTCCATATCAGTGTAGCCCTGGTGAAAGTTTTAACATTTGCACCATACCCAAGTTAAGGATTCTTATTATTACATCTACTATCATACATGCCAGTTTGATGCTAGTCTTGATGGCAGACTGGCAGCTGGTATTCCAGATCCAAATCCCTCGTTAGATTCTGGATTCTTGGTCTACTTCTGCCACCAACTGTCTTAGGTGAGGTTTCCAGGAAACAGACTCAATAGGAGATTTGTGTGCAGGAAGTTTATTGACAAATGTCTTCAGAATCAATATAACATGGAGATACAGAAAAGAGCATCAAACAGAGAGAAAAGTTGAACTGTGGTCCATTTGCAATAAAAACCTCAGTCTATCTCAGGAGAAGTACTGGAGCTAGGGGATTGGTTCAGATTTGTCCTAAGTAGAGGGGAAAGTTGTGAACCTTTGTAGCTTCCCCATTGCTTAGTCATTGAATGTAACCTGATCTTGGGATGAGACATGAATGTGATTAGGCAGCCTTCTTATCTAAGGGAAATTCCCAGGAAGGGACTCAACTTTGAGCCATCATCAGCCAACACTCCTGGCAGCTCAGGAAATGAATGCTCAGTCTTGAAGTGAGGAGAGAGATATGGGCAATGAACCTCAAAATTCACTAGCCTGAAACATTGATTGTATCTACTCAAAATAGCCCACACAAATTAATTTTTGAATTGCATTAAATCATTATGAAATAGTTTGTATAATTTTTCTTACCTTAAGAAATGTTGCCTATGGGATGGATGAAGATTTATGGTAATAACCAATGTGCTTGTTCCACCAAAAGAAATAATCAAGAAAGCATATACACATAGATAGAATGAAATAAACATGAGCTGGGAAAAAGGATTTGCCCTCATCCATCTTCATCAAATTCCATCCATATCTAGGAGACTACATACTGGTATTACATATAGATGCAAGGTTACATGTTGCATGTACTTGAGGGCCTAGTGGTCCTCCTTTCTCTTATTCATTTTATTAAATAGTGCTTGTAAAATCAAAGGAATAGTGTTTACTGTTTTAACTATGGAAAGTCACATGATAACACACCTTGAATCTTTTCTAACCAAATTCTGTAGGTCTTTGTCAACCATGTAGCATAAGTTATAGCCAAATAAAGAGAAACAGAGTGAATAAAATAAATGAATATAAAATATGATTACGTTGTGACTGCACAGTGATGATTGCTGATGATGAGTTCTACAAAAAGAAAACTGAATAGAGAAAAGACATAGGGATTGTTAGCATGGTAGAATTTTAGACAGCGAGAATGGTTACCCAAAGAATGTGCTATGTTGATACATACATAAAGAAAGTAAGAGCAGTCTTTGCAGATATCAAGAGGAAGAATTCCTCAGGAAGAGAGAATAACAAGTGAAAAACACCTTTGTTGGGGCTACATGTCTGTGTGTTCAGGAAATAGTAAAGAGCGGAGGGAGGAGAGATGGTGTGAGTATGGCAAATTGTTTTGTCATTGTAAGAATTTTGTTTTTTTCTCTTAGTGAAATGAGTAACAAGATCTGGTTTTGTTTTAAAAGGATCACATTTATTGCTCTGCTAAGAATAGATTTAGGAAGGCAAGGACAGAAATGGGAAATCAGTTTGAAGGCTAGTGCAATAATTCAGACAAGAGATTATGGGAAGGATGTGATAGTACCTATGGAATTTCTGAAAAGTAGTCAGACTGGATGCATTCTGAAGGTAGACCTGCCTGAATATAGTGTGAGTGAAAATGAGTTAGAGATGACTTCTTTTGTTGTTGCTTTGCGTAATTAGAAGGGTGCTGATGTCACTTATGGCAGTGGGAAGACCATAAAAGGGGAAAGTATAGTGTTGAGAAAAGGCAAGGCATTCAGTTTGGGCAGGTTAAGCTTGATATTGCTCTTAAAAGGTGAAGATTACACATCAGCAGCTGAATACAGAAACCTGGAGTTCAGGGGACAGCTCCAAACTGAAAATATGCATTTGGGACATTACTACATTAAAGAGCTCTAGGGATGCAGGTGAAAAAGAAACAACTCAAATAGACAGCTAGCTAAGAGGCAGAAGAAATCTCAGGGAAAGGTTATGTCTTAGAAGAAAGAAATGTTTGGAAGAGAAAAAAAAATTAGACTGTAACATACAGAATATTCTTTAAACTATAAATATAGGCAACCAATTTTGAAGAGGTATTTGGCTATAAAGCAGTAACTCAATAAGCCAATAAATAATTTCTTAGCATATTAAGTACAAGGTAATTCAATGCTACCCACTTGTTAACTGCCAAATTTGAGATTGTGCTATGTATTCAGGCTTATTGAAATTTCAGTTTTCTGAAAGAGTGGGAATATATTATTTTATCAATAATATTCATTTGGAAGACAATCTGTGTGTTCACTGCTTTTTCTCCATTTCTGTAGACAGTGTTCATGTTGATAATGCTCTTAAAACTGAAGCAATAATGCATGAAAGTAGAAAAATCACAGGTCGGGTCATCATGGTACAAAAGTTTAGAAATACTCAAATTTTTAATATCTAGAATACAGACTAGATTATATAAGCACATATAGTACCTCCTTTTGTATTAAGCAATTTAGTTTCTCCCTAGCCCCTTGGCTAATTTGGGCACCATCTTACAGACCTCATTCCTCTCATTTTTGGCTTTCATGTTCTTAAACTATAATGCCGTTAACATCTATTTCAAGTAATCTCCCCTCCCTGGTGATTGATGTTAGATACAACAATTGCGGTGCCAATGCTGGGGATAATTCTTCACAGATGTTGTCAAATTACAGGTTAAATGAGGAAAGAGTTGCTTTCTTCCGGCCACCCACTCTTCGTTCCCTTGAAATAGGTGCGTAGTGCTGTGTATCCTGTGCTGTAGGTACGCCAGTTCCCCAGACCGTCGCTCATCTGGTTTAAATGACTTCCATTTGCGTTGGTGGTATAGTGGTGAGCATAGCTGCCTTCCATTTGCTTTTTCAAAGGATGACAGAATGTTATGTTCAGAGTGTTTTGCAGATACCAAAAATACAGTAATTCATCCTTGAATTTTAACTGGCAAAGGGAAGTCCATTGGGTCTGGCACACTAATGCTGACTTTCTCCTTATTATAAATAACATTTGCCAATACTAATAAAAAAATGAAATGATATGATGACTGTGTTTTGCTTCAAACTGTTATGGGAGAAAAAAGTAGTCTTGAGTTGACCATTGTTAAGGCTGGGTTATAGATACGTTGTGACATACTTTTAACTACCACTGCTTAACTTTACATTTTAAAAGCATTAAAAATAAAAGCAGAGTTTATGTTATTTTAACCCTTCATAAACCTTTATGTTCTCATAGGGAGGAAATACAAAAATTCCACAGGTAATTCTCCTCTCGGTTATTTAAAATAATGAAGTCATGTTTTTTTTGGTCATTCAGTTTGGGCCAGTGGATTACGGTATGGAATTCCTTTAGTTTTGCATTTATTTTTGTAATGGAGTTCATTACAATTCTCAGCAGAGAAGAGAGAAGGATATGAGATGAGGGACAGAGCAAAGAAAAGGAAATTCAGGTTGCCAAGTAAAGGATTAAGGTTAGAAAAAAGGTTTGGGGATTTAAGTTTTAGCCTCACCTAAAAGCTGACATATTATAAGCCAAGAAAGTTTGATCTACTTTTAGCTAAAATTCTTCCACCTGGATAAACTGGGGTGAATATTTTGAGAAAGTTTCATAGCCGTGTCAAGAGGCTCTATGAATAAATGTCAATCCAGAATGTGAACTTAACGACACTTCATATCTCTTGCTGGATCAGGAATAATGACAGGTATTTTTTGTTTTATGGAATAGTTTATTTTAAATGCAGTCTTCCTTCTCAAGGTGGAAATACTGTAAGTGGCATTTTTTTTTTACACTACGGGTAATCAAATGTTCACCTTATATAGCCCAATATATCTTGGCAATATGTCACTCATTTCTTTTTGTTTTTGTTGTTTTTCTAGTCAATTCATCTAATTGCTTCCACTGCTCCTAAGTCAGATTTTTACCTGCTGTTATGAAATGAGAAATTAAAAATGGGTGTTTTGGAGAGTTATCTTTTGGAATCCTACCTTCAGGGAGTTTGCCTTCAGGGAGTTTATTTGGCAGATTCAAATCTTATATAACAACTAGACAATTGAATAATGCAAGTTAAAGTAGGAAAAAAGGTTTAAATACAAATACAAGTGTAACACAATGAAGTTGGGACCCTTTTCAGATAACATTTTTTAGGAAAGACCTCTCTGAGGTTAATATTTGAGCAAGAATTTCAATTATGTAAAGAGACCAGCAGAGGGGGGAAGGTAAATTAGGTGTAGAAAACCTGTGTAAAGTTACCAGCTCAATGCTGAGTACTCGAAGTATTCCAGCAATGTCTCAACCTACTCATTGTGTTTTTGAATTGCCATGTCAAATATAGTTATCACCTGTGCTTAAAAATCAAAATTAATATATACTTAAATACCTACTATCATGCTATACATCTTCAAAAATATCACATTTTCAAACATATGAATTAAATATGATTAAATAGATTTTATCATTCATTGATAAAACAGATTCAGATCTATCCTTAAGTTATCTCAGGTTAGGAAGCCTGTTTAGCTGTTAGTATATAAATTCAACCAAATAAAATTTAGGATGATAAAGATAAGGACACAAGAACCAAATTCAACATTTGACTGGAGTTGGAGAAAGACACAAGAAAATCAAAAATTAGAGTAAATATGAGTGGTATGTTAAAAGAGGGATTCATGGTGCTCTCGGAAACAAGAAGGGCATTGCAAACAAAATTAAGGTCAGTAATGGCTTCCTGTACAATGTGGAGGCTGAGCTGACAAGATGAAATCTTTGTTTTCTAATAAAAATGAAATTCATATAACATTAACTATTTAAAGTGTATAATTTGGTGGCATTTAGTACATTCACAGTGTAGTGCAACAGTCTCAGATACCTAGTTTCTAAATAATTTCACCATCCCAAAAGGAACCCTGATACCCATTACGTAGATACTCCCCACCCCTTCTACATCCCTAGCTCCTGGTAACCACTGATCTGCTGTCCATCTTTATGGAATTACATATTATGGATATTTTATATAAATTGAGTAATATAATATGTTACCTTTTGTGTCTGGTTATATTTACTTATTTTTGAGATTTATCCATGTGTTAGGAAGCATGAGCATTTTTTTTTTTATAGCTGAATAATGTTCCATTGTATAGATATACCACAGTTTGTTTAGCCCTTCAGCCATTGGTGGACATTTGGGTTGTTTCTGTTTTGGCTCTTGTGGATAGCACTGCTCTGATTTTCCACATACCAGTATTTGTTTGAATACCTGTTTTTCAATTCTTTGGAGGATATACCTAAGAATGGGATTGTTAGGTTATATGGTAATTCCACATTTTAGATGAATTCTTGCTGTAGGTGTTCATAAGGTAAAGAAAATACAGAAAAGGCATAGATGAATATGAGGCAGCATTACAAAATGTCACTCTTGGGGATATGCATTATCTGTTACAGTATCATCAAAGGATAAGTACGTATATGGGAGAGGTGGGGAGAATACTAGAGAATTACACCAAACTTGATTATTAAGGACGCATGGACTAAAGAGCTTGGACTTTATCCTATGGCAATGCTTTCATGATAAAAATTCCAACTTTAAGTCTTAGACCCACCTAGTCCATGAGTGGATAAAGCAGGCAGCATGTATCGATGCATGGTGTCTAGGTTTATTGAGGTATCTAAACCTGTCAAAAAACACAGTCAATGATAATCCGTGATGGTGATCAAATGACAACCAGTGCAGTGAAAGATATATGATGAGTTTTGTAGATTAACAAAGTCACTGTGGAAACAATATACGTGATGAACTATAAGACAGCATTGGGCACAAGGTAGGTTGCATCTGAAGGCAACAAGAGGGTAAGTTGGTCAAAATATTACAAATGAATAGCTCCCCATCCCCATCCCCCCCCACCTCCACATCACCCTCCTCCTAGTTGATAACTTGGAATACTCCTTTCCAAATTGCTAGAGATGCTTTGGAAAATGCCTACATTATTTCCACTTGAAATGTTACAAGTAAGTTGTTACCAATGTGAACATGTAAGTGTGATGCTAAATGTTATAATTATTTTGGTATCATTCTGTGATATCAAAAACTTAAGCTTTTAAGTTTATTGCTTACATAAATAAAAGAAGGTAAGGCCCAGAGAAACAATGAAGAGATTAAAAAGGAATGTTTTTAAAATTAAGTTTGAGTCCATGGTTTAATGAGGGTTTCTCAACTTTGACAGTAAATTTTGTAACAGATAATTATTTATTGTGAGGGATTTTCCTGATGTACATTATAGGGTATTTAGAAGTCTCCCTGGCCTCTTCCCACTAAATGCCTCTGCAAGTGTGATATTAAAAAATGTCTTAGATATTGTCAAATATCCCGTGTGGTGTAAAGTCATCTTTGGTTGAGAATCTATAATCAATATGAATGGTTAAAATATAAGGCATTTAAGCAAAACTTTCTTTTTGATATACAATATTAATCAATTAATGTGTAAGATTTGTTCTGCTAATTTTTTCTCTGATTGAATGCATCAAATTCATTTGCTAATCTTATAATAACAATGATCAGAATGAATTGTGACAATGTCTAGACTCAAGATACATGATATAGTCATTCAAAACAATCATTCACAAGTTATTATTATTGATTGATCACTACTTACATTGCATTGCATTAAGTTCTTTGGAGGAGACAAAATAAACTCCATTCTTTTAAGTAGCTAATGATGTCTTTGAGATGGGCAGCAATGGCTTCAAAATGTCTATATAGGCATTATTCAGATTGTGATTCGCTGGTAGGTGGGAGTTAGATTTATGATAAAGTTACTGACCTAGCAAGTAAAAGATGTTTTTTTTTTTTTCTTAATTAAGTCTACTTAAGTCATATTTATTTGTACAGACTTTTGTGGTAAAGATGATGGTACCCATAAGGAAGAGGATTGAATTCCTTCCCCATTCATGCCACTTCTCTGTGATTTTAACTGAGTAGGGATAGTATAGATTAAACACTAAAGCATAATTTTAATTAATATAAAAATAAGAACAAAAAGCAAGGATAGGTTTAATTAGAAAATATCTCTTAGAAATGTTAAATCTATAAAAATATCATGGCTATCAATTGGAGAAAAAGTTTATGGCAGAAAGTCCTGGTAACTATATATTATTGAAATTAATAGGGATTATCTGTAAAATAACTTGAGATTAGCTTGACTAGGTCTGTAGAACTTTACTGGCATGGCACCATTTGACCAGACAGCTTAAATTCTGAACCATGCAGTTTATATTTAAATTTCCACATGAAATATGTTTACATTTACATGAAAGCCTACCTCCTTGTACTTTTTTTTTTTACTATCACTCATTCATTTATTAATTCAAAAGTAATTTAGCCAATTTAAGATAAAGATTGGATTCTATTCATCTTTTAGCTGACAGTGTTCCTGATAACATGCTAGATACTTCAGATCAAAGAAAAATATCACATAACTCATAGCATGGAGAATTCTGGAGAAAAGAGAAGAATAAACTAATAGTCACTGGTATGTGTAAGTGTATTTTCATCCCTTTATGGGAATAAAACTAAAGTAAATTTTGCATCTTCCCTTCCAGTTTGTGATGGCCATGTGACTGTGTTCTAGCCAATGGGATGTGAGGAACAGTAATGCAAGTCATTTTCTGACCAGGGCCATGTGATTTCCATGTTGTTTTCCTCCACATAGCAGACAGAGGCTATCATGGTAACAGTGGAAGCCACCTATTTTTTTAAAATTATTTTTGATTTAGTGATATATTTATTTTTGTTTTATATGTTTTTATTGGTTTTAGATAAGGAGGAAGGGAGAGGAAGAGAGATAGTAACATCAATGAGAGAGACACATCAATCAGCTGCATCCTGCATGCCCCCTACTGGGGATTGAGCCCACAACCCGGGCATATGCCCTGACCAGGAATGGAACCCAGGACCTGTTGGTCCATGGGACAACACTCAATCCACTGAGCCACATCAGCCAGGCAAAACCACCTATTAAAGATGAACAAGAATATGAGATGGATGGTGACTATGTCTCTCAAGTATTATGTGGAAAAGAACTGTCACAAATTGCTTCTCTTAAGCAATACCATTTTCTTTTTCTTTAGACACGAAGCCCTCTTTTTAACCGATGGTGAGTTTAATTTTTATATCATTTAATACTTGCTTTACATCAGCAAAATATAAATGTTGGGTTTGTTTGTTTGTTTGGGCAGCTAATAATACCTTAACTAATATAAGGCTTTATCTGAAGAAAGTTCACCATGACCTTAGAGTTTTTTTCTTTTGTTTTGTTTTAATCCTCACCTGAGAATATTTTTTTCCATTTATTTTGAAAGAGCGTGGAAGGGAGGGAGGAAAGGAAGAGAGAGAAAAACATAGATGTGAAAGAGACATATGAATTGGTTGCCACCCTTGGGGAACCTGTAACCCAGGTACATGCCCTTGACCAGGAATTGAACCCATGGCCCTTTGGTCAGCAGGCCTATGCTCTAACCACTGAGTAAAAATAGCCAGGGCAAACTTATAGGTATTTTTGTGTGTGTGTTTTTTCCTTTCATACTTATCATAGTATTTCTATAGTCATAGGCACCTGTACCTAGAGTACATAAATATACTGTATAGCACATACATTTATATTATAGTTAACCCAATTTTTGTTAAAGAGCATCCAATATTAAATTTTGCATGGCCATCCCTTAGAAGCCATGACAAAAACAATGTCAAGCTCACTGGTGTACAATATAACAAGAACACTAGGCCTCTGTAACAGTAGAGTGATGCTCCAAATCTTTGTTTAGATAAAGTTATTTACTTATTTGAATTTATGGCAGGTTTTATATTGCTATCTACAAATAGATATCAATAGTTAAAGAGATTTTATAGCTTTTTGACACTCAATATATTATGCAGGTTTAAAAGGCTCTGGAAAATGGATGAACTATCTAAGCTGAATAACTCTCCACTTGTAAAAATGTTTCGTAAAGCACAGAGCCCTCAGATTTAATACGTAGTCTTGCTTGTTTAAGCACATGGTAAAATGTAGACAGGCTTTTCATTTGACAGAACAATCCCGACAACAATGCAGCCTCCGCAGGGCTAAAGCTAAAATGAAATATGACAGACACATCTTATTAGAGGAGATAATTTAAGGAATGCTTAATTTTAGTGCTTCTCTTAAGCAATACCACTTTCTTTTTCTTTAGACACGAAGCCCTCTTTTTAAGCGATGGTGAGTTTAATTTTTACATTATCTGGGTATATTTTTATCCCTGAAATTAAGATCCTTTTGAGCCAGTCCAAGCACCTGAGTTATTGCAGGAGCTCTCTTGTATTACTTTGCATATACAATAGCTTGTTTTATTCTGCAACAGGTCTTACAAGAGTAATTTCAGTTTACCAGGTAATGGTTTAGAAGAAAGCCTAAAATCCTGTGGCCAATCAAGCATTCAAAGCCAGTATTAGCCAATTGATAAAGCCATTGAAAACAGAGGATGTACATCTTTGATTAATACAAATAATAGAAAATTTCCTAAATAACGTTTGGTCCTGGGCTGTTTCCAAACTAGTAATTCACAAAATATGACTTCTTTCATTGGGAAAGTTATAAAAATTTGTTTGTTGGAGGTAGGAAAGGAAATGTAATTAAAGGCTAAATTCAGACTCACATTTCATTTTAACCAAAAGAATATGTGTGATTTGGACACCAGTCACCTAGGCACTTCCTATTTTAAGGCAGTGCACATTGTCAGCAAATCAAATTATCCAATAGTAAAACTACATCTGGCAGAGCTAACTATGCCAGGTAACCTTAAATAGAAGCTGGGGGGCAGTTAACTATGTTGCAACATTGGGCTTTGCTGGTAAGAGTTATCTAAAGTTCCCCTTTGTAGCATTGCTATTAAAAGAATAAAACAGGAAGAGGTGAAATGAAAACATTAAACTTGTGAGTACATGTGTGTTTTAATGTCCCCTTTGCATTTGAAAGTGCTAACAACAGCACATTTAAAATAAAGCAACTCTGGGGTTTCATATATACATATATTTGCTTTTGCATATGGTCCTTATAAAATGAAGTTTTAGATTATAGATGCTTTAAGGAAGTACTGTTACACATCATTTACATTTGGAAAATCAAGGAACTTTGAATATCAGTTGACTCAGGTATCAACCTAATCTAAAAATGCCCAATGATATTATTTCTGTTGTTTTTAACAATCTGAAGGAAAGCTTTAATGTATAATCTTGTCAAAGTAGTGTGGAGAGGACTGGTTATAATAAAATAAAAAACTGTGTTATACTTTTGGAAGGCTGTTTCAAACTCACATGTAAACAACACACACACACACACACACACACACACACACACACACACACACACACACACTCCTAAGTCTGTTCATTTCAGACCTAATAAAGTTGTTTATTTTTCTCTTATGGGCAGTGATATCACTTGTAAATGAGACTCAAAGTGGATCCACACTAAGGGTGTATATCTACTGGTTGTCTCTGAGGTTTGTTACTACAGATATTAAATGAAAAACATACTCTTTCCTATGTTCAATGATTGGGGCAAATTTGTTTGCATGTATGACAGCCAAATCACTACATGGGTTCTGTAATAACCATGATAGTTCAAGAGGAGGCACGATGCATATTTTAAAAAGAAAAGGAACAAAAACCTTCTAGGTAAAGCTTTGGAGAAATAATAGTTCAGAATTTAAAAATATCCTAGGATGTTCAGTGTCAGCAAGAAGAAACCAAGCCTTCCTTCTAATAAGTCAGGTTGGTGTTGCCCCAGAAAAGAGTTGACATAGAGTATTTGATATCTTTAACTCTTATCTGAAACACTAGAGGCCTGGTGCACAACATTGGTGCACTGGGGGACGGGGGGTGGGGTTCCCTCAGCCCGGCCTGCACCCTCTTGCAGTCTGGGACCCCTTGGGGGATGTCTGACTGCTGGCTTAAGCTGGCAGGTGGACATCCCCAAGGGGTCCTTAGCACTGCTGTGGAAGCAGGAGAGGTGGCTGCCACCACTGCTGCACTTGCCAGCCATGAGCCCGACTTCTGGCTGAGCAGCACTCCCCTTGTGGGAGTGCACTGACCACCGGTGGGTAGCTCCTGCATTGAGTGTCTGCCTCCTGGTGGTCAGTGCACATCATAGTGACCGGTTGTTCTGCCCTTCAGTCAATTTACATATTAGCCTTTTATTATATAGGATTCTAAAAGATCAGGTTTAATTTATTCAAATTTATTTATTCCCTGAAACAATACTTTTTTTTCAATTTAGCCTAAAAGTGGGAATATGGTTGGGAAGAGGGAAATGCAGAGCATGGGATTAAGAATTTCATGAAGTTGTGAATCAACTTCTAAATAGCCTGTGTGTGATATTCAAACATATTAGTTTATTCACCTTAAGAGTGTCCATCCTGTAATTCAAAACCTTTTGTCAGGTCAGAGAAATGGTTTGTTTTCTTAACCTGATGTTGTTTTAAAGGGCAATACCCAGATGTTCTGAGTTTGTGATAAAGAGAGAATTAATGAGTCTGTCTGTCTGACCAGAGCCTATGTATGCATCTGTGCAGTTGCCATTTGCAGGGTAAAGTGTGATGTTCCTGACGCATAGTGGATTAGCAAACATTTCAAGAAAACAACACGTTTTAATTAATGTTTCCTTTGCATGCTTTTCTTTTTTATAGTCTCCCAACAGATAAATTCAGGCTGCTCTGGGATCACTTTAAATGTAGATCTGTTCTTTCTTCTTCTTCATTTATAAAACTTTAAAGCAGTTGCCTCTGTTGATGTAAGTTGGGTTTTGCTATGTTTTGTTGCTTTAACCTTAAGTTTCACTGTAAGCTGTATAAACTAAAATTATAGATCTCTCTTCATTTTCCAACTTGTTTCTCTCTAAGAAATCTCTTCTGTCTTTTTCCTAAGTATAAAGACTAAAAATGTGTTTGAATAGAAACTGTAACAATAATGACCTTGGCTGAAGTTTTGGCTGAGCATGTCCCACATGAACTGAGAGGAAAACTCTACCTGAGGTAAGTGGAAGGTCACCAGAGCCTTCTGAAAGTATTTTCGGTAAAGCTACTTCATTTCATCTTTTTTATTTCTTTTTAAGTAAGCATTGAGCATAAGAAGTCATGATACAAACATGTTCTATGTCCACCTTCTCTAGACAAGTGAAATATTGATGTTCTCCAGCTCAGGGTAATCTGATCCCTGATTTCTGTCTAACAGCTTGAAATAACCTTGTTGAGTTAGGTTCTTCTTTAGCTACTACAGGAAGTTTGTATGTAAATCCCACTTATAATAATAGAGTTATATGTGTAAACTAGTAATTAGTGGCTTAGAAATTACAATAGGTAACATTGCTTATCTTGTAGATCACAATAATTTTATAGTGAGATTAACTATCCAAATTTAATGATCATATGCAGACAATAGTGCTTTTATTCATATCCAACCATCTACTTTAAGTTTATGAACTATTTGAAGGCCAGTCTTGTTTAGGCCTATCACTTTTCCTAAAACAGTTATAAATGTGTTCAGCACAGATTATTATGGTAGAAATGCTAGATATTTGACATAGAATATTTTAAAATGAGGCTTGAAGCTATCCTTGGTCAAAGAAAGGGAAATTAAAGAGTTTCAGTTTTTTCCTGATTTTTTAAGGATTCATTTAAAATAATTTTCTTTTTTGAAATAGAGGAGCATTTCATTATTTGTCAATAAGCACTTTTATTTTAATTGTTTTGTAATTTCTATCACCTATTCTATGTTATTTCGTTTTATTTCATGGGACCTGATGGTGCTAATAAACTAAATTAAAAGAGTAGAAGTTTGCAGGAGGGCGTTCAGTATTCAATTTCATAGGAATATTTTTCTCTCAGGTTTAACTTTATACTGTGCAAGCATAACAGTTTGAGTATACTATTGTGGAAATAAACATTGAGAAAAATATAACATTTTTTGTTTTCTATTATTAGTTTAAATTTAATTAAAAGTTGCACACGTTTTGATTATGTATCATAATAGGGTATAACTCTAATATCACCTAAGTGTGCTTGGAAATAATGTTTGACATTCCATTCTAAATGAAACAACTAAACCAGATCATAACTTTTAAGCTAAACCTGCAGAGAAATAAGATCTGACATCCTGTTTAGGATGATATAACTAATCTAATTTGGAGCTTTAATTCATACAGTTTAATTTTTTAAAAATTTATATCCCTACTTACTTGCAAAAAGAATTTGAGACATATTACATCTAATTGACAATTGCTTTATTATGACTATCCTTCTTTTATATTTTTTATCCATATTTTAAATTTTTTCCTTCAAACAACAAAGAAAGGTTATTGTAAAAGTTTATGCTGCCATGATTTCTAATATACTTCCTCTGTCCTGAAGCTTGAGACATCTAATGGGGTATCTGAAATGTAGGATCAAAGCCAAAATTCTAATCATTAAAACATCTTTATAAAAAGAGACTATATGTAGAGAATCTATATGTATAAAAGGCTAATATGCTAAGTGTCCCACATTTCAACCTTTCGATGGGTAGCTATGACACGCACTGACCACCAGGGGGCAGACGCTTAATGCACAGGCATGGAAAAATGGAACAGACTGATGAATCTTAGAGGGACAAGGGGAGGGGAGAGGGCAGGAAGAGATTAATCAAAGATCTTATATGCATACTAGAGGCCTGGTGCATGGATTTGTGCACCAGTGGGGTCCCTTGGCCTGGCCTGTGGAGATTGCCAAATCCTTGCACCAGGCTTCTGATATCCCCCAAGGGGTCCCGGATTGTGAGAGGGAGCGGAATCTGTGTACCGGACCTCTAGTATTAAATAAAGAAGGAAAAAATGATACCATTCACAGGATTTACTGCCAAGTGAGCTGCTCATCTCTCACCATCCATCCTGTTCTGGACAGCACTTCAGTAAGTGTCCTTTGCTTTATTTCCTCAAGCTTGTTAAGCTCGTTTCCACCTCCCGACCTTTGCCCAGGACTTTTCCTCTGCCTGGAAAGCTCATCCTTCCTCTGGCTAGCTCCTTTTATCTTTGTCGAAGTTAAATGCCACTTCCTCTGAGACTTTTTCTAACAACCTCGTGTAAAATTGTACTATCTCTCACACCATCCTGTTCTACTGTCTTCAGGGCACTGATCATAGTGTATAACTGATCATTATTTGTTTACCTGCTGGTTCAGTGATTTTTTTTCCCACTAGCCTGTAAACTCTATGAGGATGCAGTCTATTTTATCAGCTACTCTGCACTTGGAGGCTAGCACAGTCTCTCTAGTACATAAATATATTTTAATTAAAGATATTTGAGTGCTGTGTCATAATCAAAAAAGTAAAATCTTGTCTCAAGAACTCCAAATCTGAGTAAGACAACATATAGACATGTAAACATGTAAAAAAATTGAAAACAACATTATATAAGATATTGTATCATTGGCAGCCACAGTAGACTTTTGACAGAAAGAGAAGTCTGGAATGGTGAAGAAAGTCTTAATGGAGTTGACAAGACTTGAGCTTGATGAAAATCAATATTGAATACAGATGGATCAATAAAGACCAAGCTGATCTCATGATGGGGAAGGATACATCATTTATGGAGTCATTCAACAAATATTTTTTAAAATATACAATGTTTTAGAAGATGGAGTTAGAACAGCAAACCAAACAGAGGAGTCCATGCCCTCGGGGAGAAACACTTAATGTCTAACCTTTAAATAATTATTTGCTTTTTCTAAGTTTCAGTTACCTCAGTTGTAATACTGGGTGTTAATAATATTTTGTAGTAAATACGATGTGTCCTACCCAGATCTTCTTGATTTTCTTTTACCAACTTTATGAGCTCTGCCCCTCATGTTCTGCATACTTCGCTGCTAAGGGATCTTACTTTTTCACGTTTCATTGATCACTGTATATATCTGGTTGCCTAATTGGAATACTATATTTTAAATATATATATATCTTCAGTTGATCTCTGTATCTATGACAATCATGACTGATGAGGAAAGTCATGATTAATTTGTGATGCCGTACTTGGATACAAGAGAGAGAGAAGTTCCAGTGTGAAGTTACATATCTCCACATATGCCAACTAGAAGCAAGGAGCTTGCTATGTGGGTTTTCTAATGTAAATTCAAGTGTGAGGTCTGGATCTGATTGAAAACAGTTTACATGGAGAGTGAAGAATGGATGCTAGTAATGTTATTAAAGAAGAATCAACATGCTTGTTAAGTATCTGAATTAGGTCATTGATAGATATAGGGGAGCCAAGTAAATACGAGATAAAAGGCCTGGGGTGGAGACAGAACCTGGTGGAGGGGAACAATGGGAGGAAAAAAGAGGGGACATCTGTAATACTCTCAACAATAAAGATTAAATAAATACATACATACATGGAGCTCTTTGACCAGGAAAAATACTATCACTGACAGAAATAGGTGGGTAAATATATTAAGTATGAAAGCCAATTTGAGGGAAAAGATTATATTTTAAGTGTAAGAGAGTCTGATTAAATGAACATGAGGAGTCTACTGACATTTGAAAATGGTGTTCAGAATAAAAATGATAATATAAATATCGGATATGATGGTGAGAATACGGTGCTAATAGGATTGAGCTAGGGACTCATTAACATGCATGCCTTAGTGTAGTTCACTTCTTTTTCCTGTAAGGTCTCCAAGGTATATATGGGGATAACTACTAAAGATATTTTCTTAGTAACAAAAACTTTCAACCTACCCTAATGCAGAAGGTAAACTGGAATCCATAATAGACACCTTTACTTAAGCTAACCATTTCCTAACCTTTACTTTACCTTAGCTAATGCTTGTTTTCTTTTTTTTTTTTAAGCTCTGCTACACTCACCAAATGAATACATTTATTAGCTAACAGAAGTAATTAGACCCAGAGAGTCTAATTAGTCCATTTCTTAGACTTCAAAATTGGAACTTTTAATGTTACTGTAATGCTGAGGAAAACTGTCTTAGTACTACAGGAAAAGGAGGCAGAGATAAAAATTATGAGAGTATTTAGCCACAACCCCAAATGCAGAGCTGATCTCAGCATTCAAGATAAGAATGGGATAAAGGGAGCTATCAAGGTTAGTCCTATGGTCTTACCATTTAAATGCATTAAAGAGAAAAGTGATTACATGCTCTTACCATTCTGACCTTTTGAAAAGTCCACCCCTTGTCATTGGACTTAGCCTCAGCCCTCTTTATTGGGAAATAGAAAGAGAAAGGAGGGATATTGATTTCCCCTAAATAAATTCATACAGAGAAGAAAATAAGACAATGTAGAGAGCTTAGTCTTCATTAGTTCTTCAAACTGGGGAGTATGAATAAGAGAGATGTCAACAAAGAAACCAATGATTGGGCAAAAACATAGTGTGCATACCAGGATTCAGGGAAGGGAGGATTTTTTAATTGAATTTATTGGGGTGACATTAGTTAATAAAATGGTGAACATTGCAAGAAACTTATGCCAATGAAGCAGGAATTTTGGGATAACATAGGCAGGCTTAGGGATATCTTAGAATTGGGGTCCATGGAAAAGCATAGGGCTGCAGACTGGGAGAAGGTGCATTTCCATAACACAAGGAAGCAGAAACAGGTATATTTCCATAAGACAAGGGAACTGGAAGTAGCCAAGGAAGGTCTATATTTACAAAATAAAGAAGGAGGAAGAAAGCCCAGAAGGAATTAGGAGAACAATGAGGGAGGAGAACCTCACAGGTCCCATGTGAGGTTTGACCTTTGAGCTTAGGAATCACTATAGTAACCAATTCAAAGGGGAATATTGACCAATCAGGGGGGATATCAGGACACAGGAACTGCAGCCTTTATAAGCCAAAGAGAAAAGGGACTCAGTGGGACCCTTTTTCCCCTCCCTACTTGGAGTCAGTAATGTGGGACCCTTTTCCCCCTCCCTACATGGGAGTCCATTCTGTGGGACTTTTTCCCTCTCCTCATGTGGGAGCCTGTACTTGTTCTTCAATAAATCTCCACCTTTGTTATACCATTTTCTGTCCGTGGATTCATTCTTTGATTCTGGCGGACAAAGAATCCAGGTTCCAGTCCAAAAATTTGCTATCACCAATAGCATCAGATGATGAAAAAGTGAAGGAGAAAGTGGTCTAAGAAACAACCTTTGGAATTGACAGTTTAGAGGTGATAGTAACTGGCAGTTTTCCTGGAGTAATATTATCTAAAAAGTTTTAACTACAAGTGTAGCTGGATGATAAACATTGTGAAATTATTTAATATCTATATTAAATAACCTATATCATCCTATCTAATAATAGAGAAACATGGTAATTAACCATAACTTTGCTACCCTTCCCATTGGCTAATCAGTGAGATATGGAAATTAACTGCCAGCCAAGATGGCGGCCGGCAGCCAGGCAGCTTGAAACGAACATGAGGCAATTGCTTGCTTCAGTGACGGAGGACTCCAAGGTTCCCCGCCTGCCACTGCCGGCCTCTGAGCTTGCAGTTTGAAACATTGTTACAAATATAGAAGCTAAACAAAACCCCAGAAACCTGCTCTCAGCCAGCCGGGATCTCAGAGCTGGAGTTGAAACAGTGCTTCGATTATAGAACCCAAACAAACCAGATACCTGCTTTCAGCAGCTGAGGCCTAAGAGCTGGAGCCAAGTCTCAGAGCTAAAGCTGGCCCAGAATAAAAAAGAAAAAAGAAAAAAAGGAGCGGTTGGGAGCTTCAGTCACCCGCCAGCCTGAAAACAGCCCTCAGCCCCTCACCCAGACTGGCCAGGAACCCCAGTGGGGACCCCCACCCTGATCCAGGACACCCTTCAGGGCAAACCAGCCGGCCCCCACCCGTGTACCAGGCCTCTATCCTATATAGTAAGAGGGTAATATGCCTCCCAGCACCAGGATCAGCGGAGCGGCAAGGCCTCCCGGCACTGGGATCAGCGTGACAGGGGGCAGCGTCCAAACCCCCTGATCGCCCTGCAGCTCTGTGTGTGACAGGGTGCAGCACCCCAAACCCCTGATCGGCCCTGCTCTGTGTGTGACAGGGTGCGGCGCCCCAACCCCCCCCCCCCCAGGCCCTGCTCTGTGTGTGACGGGGTAGAGCCATAACCTCCCCATTGGCCCTGCCCTGAGTGTGAGAGTGGCGGCACCCCAACCCCCTGACCGGCCCCGCTCTGTGGGTGATAGAGGGTGGCGCCCCAAACCCCCTCCCCCACGGGCCCTGCTCTGTGTGTGACGGGGTAGAGCCATAACCTCCCCATCGGCCCTGCCCTGAGTGTGACAGGGTGCGGTGCCCCAACCCCCTGATCCACCCTGCTCTGTGTGTGACGGGGGCGGTGCTCCAACTCCCCTATCAGCCCTACTCTGTGAGTGACAGGGGGGAGCTCCCCAACCCCCTGATCGACCCTGCTCTGTGCGTGACAGGGTATGGAGCCCCAACCCCCCTGATGGGCCCTGCTCTGTGAGTGACAGGTGGTTGTGCCGCAACCTCCCCATTGACCCTGCCTTGAGTGTGACATGGGGCGGTGCCCCAATCCCCCAATCGGCCCTACCCTGAGCGTGACTGAGGGTGGCATCGCAACCTCCCGATCCGCCCTGCTCTGTGCATGACAGGGGGCGGCACCCCAACTCCCCAATAAGCCCTGCTCTAGCCCGACCAAGGGCTGCACCTAGGGATCGGTCCTTCCCTCTGCCACCCGGGAGCGGGCCTAAGCCAGCAGATCGTTATCTCCCAAGGGGTCCCAGACTGTGAGAGGGCACAGGCCTGGCTGAGGGAGCCCCTCTCCCCGCCGAGTGCACAAATTTTTGTGCACTGGGCCTCTAGTCCTATACAATAAAAGGGTAATATGCAAATTGGCCCTACCAGCAGAACGCCTGGGAATGACTGGTCACTATGACACACACTGACCACCAGGGGGCAGATGCTCAATACAGGAGATGCCCCCTGGTGGTCAGTGTGCTCCCACAGGGGAGCTCTGCTCAGCCACAAGCCAGGCTGATGGCTGCCAGTACAGCGGTGGTGGTGGGAGCCTCTCCCGCCTCCTCAGCAGCACTAGGGATGTCCAACTGCAGCTTAGGCCTGCTCCCCGCTGGCAAGTGGACATCCTCTGAGGGCTCCTGGGCTGCCAGAGGGATGTCTGACTGCCAGCTTAGGCTCATTCCCGCAGGGAGTGGGACATCCCCTGAGGGGTCCCAGACTGGGAGAGGGCATAGGCCGGGCTGAGGTACCCTCCCAAGTCCACAAATTTTTGTGCACCGGGCCTCTAGTAACTGTATAATTTATGTTATTTAAAATGTATAAAGAAAAGGTGAGTCTCCTTGACCAAGTATTTTGGAAAAACTAATTAAGAGTTACCTCCCTAAATTCCTGAATCCGGTATAGATTCTGGAGCTCTGGATAGAGTGAATATAGAATTCTTTCTTTGCCTAACTGGTTTGCCACTGACTATACTTAGTATCTTGTAGGCCAGAATGTTAAGGAACACACTTTGGGAAATGTTTAATTAGGATGTTTAATGCAGAAACAAGCTTATGGCAAGTTAACAGTAGAGAGGTAAAGAAGTAGAGGTCATTGTGTAAACTATTTATTTGTGAGAGGTTCAATATACAAAAGAGATAATACTCAACCTGCCTAGGAAACTAACCCCTTTATCTACAATAAACAACCTTGGAAGCCAGAGTGATATGTCAAGCTTGTAGTAAGCCTGATTGCTTTCTCTATTGACAATCCAGAAAACAAAATGATAAGTTCAGCAGCAATAGGCCCCAAGTGGCCAGGACTTGATTCATAATTGACAGCCTCCCTATTTTTTGTCCTCACTTCCAACTTATAGCTATTGTAGATGGCAGGAATGGCGTGAGGTGTCAGGCCTGTGGGGTCAGACCAAACTTGGATTCAGCACCTGCTGGTATCCAACCCCAGCAGGTCCAGGGGTCCCTAAAGGCGTAGACGGAGTCGGCGAAGAAGGAATGACACGGAGACAGCGTTCAGTTGATCAGCAGCCTAGCCAGGATCTCTAGCCAGGATCTCCAGCCAAGTTCTGGTCTGGATCTCCAGCGAAGTTCTGGTCTGGATCTCCAGCCAGGTTCAGTGTCCATGTTCTCTTGCTAGGTTCTCCAAGTTATCCAGCCAGGTTCTGTAGCCATGTTCCCCCGCTAGGTTCTCCAGCCAGGTTCTAGTCAGGTTCTCTTGCCAATTTCTGTAGTCAGGTTCAGTCCAGGATCTTTTGCCATGTTCTCTCCAGCGAAGTTCTTCTGTCTGTAGGTTCTGTGTAGGTTCTGTCTGTAGGCTCTCTCTTCTTAGTTCTGTCTTGTTACATCTGTATTTATACCAGTTGATTCCAATCCTATCAATCTCTATTCCAAAGGTTAGGGCGTTCCTTATCTCCATTCCAGGGAGTAAAGATTGTGTAGCTTAAGCATGATTGTTCGTAGTTAAAGTGATTAATTACCTGCCTGGCACTTAGTTAAGAGGTTTTATTCCCTCCCTAACTTCAGGGGGAAATCCCTACCTGGGGAAACCACCTTTCTCAGAGACCTTGGTTAAAACACATAGTGCCAAGAAGGTGAGCAAACATATTAAGAACAGTATGCCATATATGCCAGGTCCCTTGAAACAGCAAGGATGGACCAGCTCCCGGCAAGCACCCTCGGTACTTGGGTTCTTGCTGGGGTCCGACCCCAGCAGGTCCAGGGGTCCCCAAAGGTGTGGACGGAGTCCGCGAAAAAGGAATGACACAGAGACAGCGTTCAGTTGGCCAGCATGGTTGGGTTCTCTCTCCTGGTTCTATCCAGGATCTCCAGTCAGGTTCTGTCGTCAGGTTCTGTCGCTAGGTTCTCCAGACTGGTTCTGTCCAGGTTCTCCAGCCAGGTTCAGTCACCAGGTTCTAGCCAGGTTCTCTTGCCATGTTCTATTCAGGTTCTGTAGCCAGGTTCTGTCTCTCGGTTCTTCAGCCAGGTTCTCTTGCTAGGTTCTGTCTCTAGGTTCTGTGGCCAGTTTCTGTCCAGGATCTTTTGCCATGTTCTCTCCAGCGAAGTTCTTCTCTGTCTCTAGATTCTGTGTAGGTTCTGTGTCTAGGTTCTGTGTCCTGTTGTCTTGTTACATCTGTATTTATACCAGTTGATTCCAATCCTATCAATCTCTATTCCAAAGGTTAGGGCGTTTCTTATCTCCATTCCAGGGAGTAAAGATTATGTAGCTTAAGCATGATTGTTCGTAGTTAAAGTGATTAATTACCCGCCTGGCACTTAGTTAAGGGGTTTTATTCCCTCCCTAACTTCAGGGGAAAATCCCTACCTGGGGAAACAACCTTTCTCAGAGAGGTGACCTTGGTTAAAACACATAGTGCCAAGAAGGTGAGCAAACATATTAAGAACAGTATGCCATATATGCCAGGTCCCTTGAAACAGCACAGATGGACCGGCTCCCGGCAGGTTCTGGATTGGAAAGAATTTAGAGCTGTAAGAGAGCATTCACTTGGTAAATCAGAGAGGTAGAAAAAGTAATTCCTAGAAAAAAAAATGAAAGAAGAAAAGTTCTAGAGCAGTGGTTCTCAACTTTCTTAATGCTTTGACCCTTTAATACAGTTCCTCATGTTGTGGTGACCCCCAACCATAAAATTATTTTCGCTGCTACTTCATAACTGTAATTTTGCTACTGTTATGAATCATAATGTAAATATCTGATATGCAGGATGTATTTTCATTGTTACAAATTGAACATAATTAAAGCATAGTGATTAATCACAAAAACAATATGTAATTATATATGTGTTTTCCAATGGTCTTAGGTGACCCCTGTGAAAGGGTCATTCGTCCCCCAAAGGGGTCGCGACCCACAGGTTGAGAACCACTGTTCTAGAGGAAAAGGGAGAGAGAGCTCTTGGAGTTTGGGAGTAAGGAAGCTAATAGTAATGTGCCTGGGGCAGAGAAGGGGAAGGGAAAGGTATGGGTGTGCTCCTGGAGAGTGCAGTGGGTCCTCTGTCCTAAGGGTTTTAAGGACATTTTAGGGGAGGTCCCTGAGGAAGTTCTCAATAGAATATTCAGCAGTTTTCCACCCTTTCAGGGTGGAGGTCTCCACTGATTAATTGGCCTGCACCAGATCAGGGGGGCATTATTCCATGCAGCTGGTCCCAAAGTCAGCCTTGGCTGATTTTGTTGCTTATCTGGGCCTGTAGCTGAAATACAACTGAGGCTTAGATGTTATCTCCAGGGAGGAAAGGTCAGAGGGTCCAACCGCATGACCAGCAATATGCTAGGCCCTGTGGGTGAGGTCCCCCCATACAATTGCTTTTCTGTTGCTAGGCTCCTGGGGCTTTTCCACCCTGGCGACCTTGGCCCATCGTCCTTGCTCTGCTCATGTCTGTCTAACTACCTGCATCAGAACCAATAAAAAAGGTTAAAAAAAAATTACCCCTAATCAATCACACAGGATGCCCCAATTAAGATAGTCTACTTACAGCTTCCTCATGCCAGCAGGCTCCGTCCAGAGCCTGAAGTATTCCCTTTTTTCTACTAAAAAGCATTCCCACTCCTCTGCCTGCCTTTGAGCCTCTGTCAAAAAGCAAATGATAGTGGCTGACTCCCTTGCTCAGAATAAATATCCTTTGCTTATCTCATCTGATGGCCATTAATTTCTTTCCATATTGTAAATGCTGCCTTTTAATGAAAGAGATAGATTAATTAGCATTGTAAACACAGAGAAATAACATTTGAGTAAAGGGTTCAATTTCAGGACTGCGTGTTTGAAAGAAAAAAATGCAAAAGTCTGTGGAAAAAGTTTGAGCTACTGTAGACAAGGAGAGAGGGAGAAAGAGAGATTGGAAGAGACAGACCGAGCAGACTGGACAGGGCTAGTCCCAAGGAAGTAGAAGTGATAAATGGAGAAAGAACCCAGAAATACAAAGGTGTTGATGTAAGAAGCATCCAGACCTGTAGAGAATGTTTATAAGTTTATCTGAGCCAACTGACCGCATATGCTGGGGAGAAAGATCTCAAATGCTCAAGAATATAAGTTTTGCAGCTTCTTTTATGCATTTGAGCTTCAGGAGATTACTTGAAGATGGGAGGAAGCAAGGCGGATTGGATTACAGGAATAGTTCACAAGATTAGGTGTTCCCTTGAGGGTATTTATTTCAAAGGTGTGTGTGTGTTAACCTAGAAGGGCAAGAACAATGGACAGGGCTGGTTTAAAATCCTTCACTAAGGAGGCCTGGGGCCTGGCTCTTCTTGGTGACCTGCCCAGTTAGGAATTTATGACCAGATCACCCTGTGAGGTTACTTTCCATAAAACTCCTTGTTTCCTCCACAAAGGAGATGAAGAGATATCTTTTTACTAGAACTTCCTCACCCTCATTCCTTGACCTCTAGACACAGACTGAAGCCCCTTTAAGCAAAGCTCCTCATAGCCCAACCAGCACATTGAAGCGAATAAATGGAAAACAAGGGCCTGGCCTTTTAAGTTTTTGTAGTTGCTTTGGATTGTCAACCAGTGACTTGACCACAAAATACTTCTTGTTTCCTCAATAATAAAAATAACAATAATGGCTTGGAATTCAGAAAAAATGATTCACATGGAGCAGTTTCAGCCTCTCGATTAGATTACTTTAAGGTCAGCATGAGTCAGCTGAACCTGTTCTGAATGTAGCGCTAACTAGGAGTCTCCACCCTGTTTCTCTGTTATTTTCCTCTTTTCCCAGGTTTCTTTTGCCAGGAAATCTTCCCCGTATCCACCGCTGCTGTTGATAAGTCTAAATTAGCTTCTCAACAACTTCAGAGCAAAAATGTTCTCTTAAACATTATTTCATTTGAGTTATCCTTGTTCTTTCCAAATATGAGACTCAATTTAAAAAATGAAATACTCTTCCCATTGGTAAAATAAGGTGAATGTTTGGAACTACCATGTTAGCCCAGCACTTGGGATGAATGGAACCCATCTAGGAGCTTTTTAGAGATGCAAATCACAAGCCCTGCTCCAGACCCCCAGAATCAGAAATCCTTGGGGGAGGGGAGCAGTAATCTATGTTTAAATATGCCTTCCAGGTGAATATTGAGAACTATTTTAGGGCAGGGATTGGCAAAGTGCAGTCCTTGGGCTAAATTGTGCTCTGTTTATTTTGGTATAGCCCAGGAATTAAGAATGGATTTTACATTTTTAAAGAATCAAAAGATTTCATTACACATAAAAGTACAGTGGGGCCTTGACATATGAGTGTCCCAACTAACGAGTTTTTCCAGATCCGAGCTGTCTCTCAGCTGATTTTTTGCTTTGAGTTGCGAGCTAAAATTTGGGTTAGGAGCCAGCTTCAGATACCCCACTGCTAGTTGGTGCAGCAAAAGTCACAGTGAACACCATAACATCAGCCCAGCATCACGTGTCTCACTCGTTCACAATTGATTTGACATACGAGTAATTTGAGTTATGAGCTCCGTCACAGAACGAATTAAACTCATAAGTCAAGGCCCCACTGTATATGAAATTCATAGTCTAGTGTCAATAAATGCAGTTTTATTAGAGCCATACTACACCTACCAGTATATATTCACATATGCACATGGGTGCTGTTGTAGAAATGAATAATTGGGGCCATGAGTGGCCCACAAAATCTACATAAAATATGTACTATCTGGCCCTTTACCAAAGAGTTGGTTCCCTAATTCTTCTAGGGTATAAGCTCCCTAGGATCAACTATCCGTGTTAGTGATAAGTACTCAAAATTTGCTTTTTCTTGGGGCCTCTTCTCCTTCAGATGGTTTATTGCAGGGGTCTGAAAACCCAGTGGCATTTCCTCTATCCGTCTCCTTTTATTCCCCAAAGGCAGGCTCATCAGGGCTGCTTTTCAAAAAGGAAATTGTCCTAACAACGGGATTTCTCTACCTTAAATTTAATTATTATAGTTACTTAGCTAAGAAGCTAAGTGCAGTTAAGACATCCCCTCGAAGTATCTTGTTGCTGGCTTAGTGGAGGTTCCCAAACTTTGCTCTGCATAAAATTGCCTTATGAAGCCTGATAAAATTTAGATTTTTTTTAAAATAAATTTTTTAATTGATTTCAGAGAGGAAGAGAGAGGAAGAGAGACATAGAAACATCAGTGATGAGAGAGAATCATTGATTGGCTGCCTCTTTCATGCCCCACACTGGGGATCAAGCCCACAACCTGAGCATGTGCCCTGACCAGGACCCAGAATCAAACTGTGACCTCCTTGTTCATAGGTCTACTCAACCACTAAGCCATGACAGTGAGGCTAAAATTGTAGATTCTTGAGGCAAATCGCAGAAGGTCGGATTCAAGGACTCAAGGTTGGACACTGGGAATTTACAAGCACTGCATGTGATTCTGTGATTCTGATTCTGATTGTCCGAAGAGCAGACTTTTGAGGAACACTGAAAATATTTGAATTTTGTACGAATTCTTCGTTGCCATTGAATAGAGATAAATTGGTTTTTAGGCTAAGGCATGAGATTTGGGGTTAGAAAATAAAAGGGATAAAACTTTTGTAACAGTGTGAATATGTGAAAATGTAATTGAATTATGACGTGATCCAAAGCAAGATAAATTTTCAGAAATCTGGAGCTACTCTAACCGGAAGTGTCTCTCTGAAGTCAGAGATAGGCCCAGTATATATTGTTATTCTGTTTAGTTATCTACAATTTCTTTATGATGTAGCCATTTTCAATACTTCACTTCTTAATGCATTTAAGCTTTTCCTATATGAGAAAAAAAAAAACAATCACCTTATGTGTAGCATTACCCACAATTTGATCCAACTTTATTCAGTGGACCATATATTGCTCTCTTTCTCTATTAACATTATCAACTCCCTTTTTAAAATTTTGCATCTCATTTTTCTAAATTTGTTAGAACAGGGACTTTTTGTGTACTTTCTGCCTAAGGCCTTCCACAGGAAGAATGAAAATTGCAAATTAAAGAAAATAAGAACCTAAAAAAATAAGAATAGCCCTTAAAATACTTATCTTTTTTCACTTCTCTATATTTATAACTATACTTACCTTTCTATAAATATTAGTAATATGACTCAAACTTTTTAATATATCTTTTAGTAGAAAGCATGCTCTTACATATGTCTGCATATATCATATAGTATATCCGTTTGTACAACATTTAGTTATAGAACAGATATGTCATTCTTAAAAGGTTTTCCTTCTTACTGATGATTGTTTGATAATTTCAGGTGGCAGTCTGCCCATTTTATTTTTATCATTAAGTCAACTTTTTAATAACTTTCACAGGAAAAAAAACAGAGTACTTCATTTTCTTTTTACTCAAATGATGTAAGCAATTGTTCAGGACAATTGAGTAAATATTTTTGGGTGTATATAAGAATCTCCAGCCAGGCTCACAAGGTCATTTGGCTCAGCAAAATCCTAAGTAGATAAAAGGGTGACCCCAAACGGTCCAACGTTGGGGTCTGTGAGCCTGATGCGAAGTCAAGAAGGATCAGCTTGTCCCTCTCCTGCTAGGAGAGCTTTCAACTTCACAGAGGCCCTACCCGGAAGAGTGAAATGTTCTTCTGCCTTCCCTCACACCCTCTCCCACATACCCCTTTGCCAGGACCTCTGAGGGAGATGATGAATCGGGCCAGGAAGGTGGGGCATATCCGCTGTCTAGTTGCACAAGCCTGTCTCACACTGACTCATCTCTGAGGAAGCAGCACACTTCTGTGGCGGAGGCAGCTATTTATTTATTTGTTTCATGCATGTGCTTTTCCAGACTTATAACATGCACCATCAGCCTCCTGAGTGGGTTCCAGAAATAAAAAATAAAAAATAAAAAAAACCACATAAATTGAATGCACATGGAGAAACCAAGCCCTCATCCAAGACCTCACAGGCTCCCACCCCAGCGCTCCAAGTCCACACCACACCCTCATGGTTCACACAGCACCTTTCTTCCAAGGATCCCAGAGAACCACTCCAGCACAAAGGAATTAGACCAAGGGAAGGATATGTTTGAGTTTCTTTCTAGACTAGTAAAAAGAACTACTAGGCCCTCTAGAGTTTAAGGCCACACAGGCAGGCTACGTGCAGAGCAAAGTCAAATGAAATCTGAAGTTCCTAGGTGTTCATTTTTCCATTTTAGAAAGTCCAGATCACTCCTGATTATTTTTATGATTGGTGGGAAAAGTATGAAGTGAGAAGAGTTTTGCCTTTGGAAATATATTCCCTACACCCCATTGTTGCTACATTTCTTTCTATTTATTATATTTCCCCAAATATCAAGTGCTCTCATGTTATCTTTCTTCCAGGAGACCCATCTAATCAAATCACTTATACTAAGGTGTTCATGATGTGTGTCGCTCATCCCATGTATATTCACATTTCTTAAAAAGGCTATATACCCTAACGAAGGATTTCATCTCTGAAATAAATTACTGCAAATAAAGGATTTCGATGGATGTGTTTTTAGGATAAAATGGTTGGTGCAGGTGTATGTGTGTGTCTTACCACCTTCTCTACCTAACTTTAACACCCTCTTCTCTTAAAACAAGGCTGGGGCCATCTAGCAAAACACACCAGCCACTGCTTCTCCCTGCACACACTGCCTTTGGCCGCGAATACTTACTGAAATAACTGGCATAAAACTTGAGCATAGAGTTCAAACTTTAAATGTTAATAGGAAATATATAAAAATCTAAGATCTAAGGCAAGTTCAACTTAGTATCTAATTGAGGCTTAGTTACTAGTGGTCCATCAGATCTGTCCGTTTTTTTTGTTGTGACTTGAGGCAACTGCTGGCCTCCTTTCTGCTTTGCGTTAGTACCTGCACTTAATCCTCTGAGCTCCAGCCACCATGACTGTTTCCTGCCCCCATTCTGATGCCTGGTTTTATCGCTTTGAGTCTTATCACTATAAGAACTATAAGGCATAGTCTCTACTTTCCCCATTGAATTCTTTACTTTTTGTTCAGTTTTCTTCTTCTCACCTTCCACAATGACTCAACACCATATTAGAGCATCCAGTGGGAGTCCAAGATAGAAGAGAACATTAACTCCCCGATACCTGGACATCACTGTGTCAGAACCCTTAATCAGTACCCGACTGCAATCTGCTCGATAGAAGGAGGCAATTGCCAAAGGACAAGCTAATAGTGTTAGGGATTCATAATGATCATTTGATGAATGAACCCTAGATATGTAGAAATATTAACTATTAGATAGGATCTTGGATATTACAAATTCTTCTTTCTAGTCAGTGATACTGAAACTCAAAAAGGTGAAATGAAATTTCTCAAGACCATAAAGCAACTTCCAAATGGAACCAGAATTTGACTGTGAACTCTTGAGTTTTAAGACAGTGCTCTTCCTACTATCCTGTGTACCATGGTCATTTCCTAAAATATAAATTAAAAACAACAACAACACAATCTTGGTACAGCATGGAAGCTGTTTGGATGTGAGCTCTGGCATCCAGGGCCTGGTAAGAATGGCTCCTTGCCACCGTTCTCAGGAGGCCTTCCTAATGCCTGCTTTAACAACTGTAAGTGGGCCACTGGATACTTGAGTTTCTACTGATATTAGATAAACAGAGCTAAGTTTACCAAAATTAACATTTTTCCAAAACTTCCCACTTGTGCTCTGTAGTGGTCACATTTGAAATCTTCACATTATATTGTCAAAACATTTGTCATGCCATAATTACATTTTTCTCAAATTCTGGCTGGTGTTCCCACACCTTGTGTTAGTTCTGCTTTGGATAATAGTGTTTCTAACAGCAAAGTGTCCACTTTTTAACTCTGGATGTGTCCCTATTTGAAGAAGCACAGGGTCCATACACATTTGTTTTCATCTCTCCTACACTCTCTGCACCACAGTGGCACCACCAGGAAGCTGATGCTCATGGTGATGGGGCATTAATCGTCACGGTGCAGATTTGCCAGAGAAAGGTTCTGTTTCCTTCTGAAGGAATCACACCCGTGATGGTTCTGAAAGTTGACTGAAGTATTAAAACTCAAGTAATTACCTCCATTCATTTTAAAGAAAAAGCAGTCTCAGTAGATTCATGTTACTATGTTGGCTAGAAACAGGCACAGACTAGGACAAAATCCCCTACTGAATTGGGAAGTGAAAGATACACAGGAGAATTTTAAAGAATTGAAAGAAAAGGGTCTGAAGGGTAACATCAGTCAGTCAAATAATTTAAACTCCCTTGATTCTCTGAGCACTTCAATGACATTATTTTAGAATCAAGCACACTTGGGCATGGCAAGCTTTTATATGAAAAATAGCAAAGCATACCTGAATAGTAGGCTCAAGAGCAGTAAGGTCCATTTGCCATGGCAGAGCAGGTGAGCAGGAACAAGATTTGCAGGCCAGGATGAATAAATATATTATTGCTGTTGAGGTACCCACTATAGGAAATACAATATGGTTTATTTGGAGCATAACATTAAAATGTTTATGATATTAAACATTGTTGCTTTCCTTCTGAGGGAACTTAATTATTTCTTGGAGAACTTTTACAAATGACATATATTATCTATCTTGTCTTGGCAAAAAAATCAGTAGTGTTTCTGTCCCTTTTTTAGATGCCTCCTTAAATCTGCATGCTAGCCATTTTCTTCCGTCTGCTGCTAATACCACAGATTTACTGTTCACCACCCACTCACATGCTGGAATGCAGGCCACATGTGCATACACACTTTTTTTTTTTTTAATGTTTTAGGACTGAGTAAGGAATAAGGTTTTGGCCACGGAATGAAAACAAGGGTATCTGCTTTCACATAAATATCATTTGTCTCCTACCTGTGAATAAAAGAATAAATAACATTCCTTTTCTCTTCCTCCAGGCAGACACTGCTTTTTCCTGCTCTGTAAAGCACAGGGTAAGCGTATGTTGACATTGCATTCCTTCGCAACACTGGCGCTGTCTATCAAATGTTTTATGTGGGCGCCATTCCTCACACCAAACAAGCAGGGATGCACTTCTGTTTCTTCTTGGAAGAGCACTCTGGGAGGCAAACATTTGCAACAGTGAAAAACAAAGAATTAAGAAAAGAGAACTTAAAGTTTTTTTAAAATGCATTTTAGGTTATGAAATTAAAAAATAGCGTATTGGATGTTATTCTGTCTCTCAAGAAAATTCATATTCTGAAAGGTCTTTCCCTTTGCAGAAAGAGTTGGTCTATTCACGCTAGTCTTAGAAATAAAACAAAAATAACAATAACAACAAAAGGCAAACACCCCGAGCCACGAACACTCCTGTTCTTTTAGGTAATAAAGGCTTTTTACTTAGGATGGATTATGTATGAAACTTTTACCGTGCCTTTGCTAGCTTAGCAAACCTTTGTTCTGAATACTTTGTGACCATTAGTGCCTTTGATTGTAGATTACACCACCATTTGATTTATTTTTCTCTCATGGGCAACATATTTCTTTCATTGAGCAACATTCTGAAACTTGGAAATGAAACCTGGTTTAGTCTTAGGAAAGTAACATTCATACGGTAAATCCTCCCCAGTTGGACTTGGTAGTCATTCAACTCTTATGTGGTTGATTTCAGGCCAAGTTTAATTACGCAATCACCCTCCCCTCAAAGAGGATAGGAGAATACAAAAGCACTTGTATTTAATACAGTGCCAGTTTTCTGAAAGAAGAAGAAGAAAAAAAAACAATAACTGGGGAATGTTAATATTTAACATGAAGTAATAATCTCTAAATGCAAGTCCAGAGAACAATGATATAAATTTATTGTGTAAATTAGAGATCACTTAGGCCTGAATCTGGACACACTTCATTCTGTATCTCTGCTAATAGATAGAATAAAATATTTTTATAGTTTTTATTTTTATCAAGAAGAAGGAAATCGGGCACCTGATCTGAAAGTTTTATGGTTAAAAATGCTCAAACATGCCAATATTACATCTGAATTGTTTTTCTTCCAGGAGATTGCGGTTGCTTTAAACACAGTTTCCAGGGAAGTACTTTTTGCACATTCTGAACTGCTTGTCCAGTCATTTTCGTGTATTACATTACTCACATCCCCTTGCTGGAGGAAATTCCCTCTTACAAATGCCCTATCACTGGGATGTATGTATATTTATGTAACCCTGGTGGTTCTGTTCCTTCTTAGACAAACTCAATGGCACTGTTTCCTTAACTAAACTCCGTTGTCTTCATTAATATTAAATTCACACGCACAAAAGGCAAAATGCACTCAAATACCCCAGGCTTTTTCTTCAGGATCTTTATAGCTAACAGGCTCTGCTTTCATTTAGGGGTTTACTAGAGAGTCCTCAGACTTCCTGGAAAATACCATTGCAATGCGTTGGTTGGATGCTTACAATTCAACTGTTTCCTTCCATAGGCATGCGTTTTCTCTCTATTAATAATCCAGGACAGGGTAAATCAGAGATCCTTAGCCCTGGTTAAAAGAAGCATATTCTCCAAATACACAAGCAGGAGAGTCCAGCACTCCAGAGAGCTGAGGCCCGATGCTTTTCTGGCTCATGTGAATGACCTGGAAAGGTTATGCAGACTTCTTGTCTTTACATGAGCTTAGGAGGCCCCCTGGGAACAGCTACAGGCTCGCTTGCCATAACAGAACAATGCAGCCAGAGTTTTGCCCTCTAGGTGATAACACATTGGGACCTCACATGTTATAGGGCCTGGAACCCGGAGCCTACCCGGAGACCTAGATTACAATATATGGATCTTACGGTGACATGAGCCCTGTCTCTTTTTCTTAATAAATGTGGAGAATACTGAGGGAAGGTGAAGGGTTAACTGTGAACTAGCAGTAGGTCCACTTTCTCTATATCCTTAGACCCTTAGATGAAAAATGAGTGCATGTTTATATATGGACCTAAGCATTGCTTTCATTTTGGCCTGTAAATAAGTTGGAAGGGTAGTACACCCTTAAATAATGCCAGCGATCCTTTTTTTAAAACACTGAGGCCTCCAGCCAGGTTAAGTAATGTGACTGCTGAGTTTTCTTTCTTTTTGTTGTTACTTTGCATGTAGCTTCTTGCTTTAACCATGAATTTTGAGATTTTTTTTTTTTGAATGGTTCATTTAATTCATATCTGAGCTAAACTGGACATTTGCTAGGAAAGAAAAAAAAAAAGTTGCAAGGATCCCTGCCCTACTTAGTGTCTAAATATTGCACCGCTCATGCTTTTACATAAGTTTCTGTGCTCATAAAAGTATGCTTCCCTAAATATTTAAGTGCGGAGCATTCATGCTATTATTCTTCACCAACTTTCTTAGAAATGTTTTCTTTTAAGGGATCAGACTTATTTCTTAGTTGTCTTTAAATTTGTGATCTCAATACTGAAAGAATTTTCCTGAATCCCTTTTCAACACTCACATGCAGTTGATCATGTTAAGAGGCTTAGAACTATTTGGCAAACGTTCCATGTCTCATGATTTCATGCAAGGCAGCAGAAAAGCAATTATTATGGTATTTCTTTTAAAAAAAAAAAGAAAGAAAGTCCTCATCTGATTTGAGGGTTGGGTGGGGCTCAGGGTGTGTCTCCTCTTGTTTTTGGTGGAGTCAGTTTTTTCAGAGGAAGTCCCTTTACGAGATAGTAGAGACAAAGAAAAAAGTATGCAGAAAGTTGTGTATTGTGATCTTTTCTCTGGGCAATCAAAAATTCATTTTTAACCTATTTAGAGTCAGAGTCAGGAAACAAACTGGAGTTTGAGGACCTTTTACAAAACTGACAGTGAAGATGTTAAGATGATAAGGTTTGGAGGAAGGTGGTGAGTTGAGAGGAGTCTGGCTGCTTGTGCATTAACACCTTAGAACCATGACTTCAGGGGACACCCCTCCGTCCCCATTGGAGTCTATTAATTTTTCAGCCCATTTCTTGCAGAAACTACCTGGGTGGCCAAAATAAGCAAGAGCCAAGATAATTGGGGCTTGAAAACAAATCAGCCTGGCTGGCATGGCTCAGTAGTTGAGTGTAGAGGACCAACCCATGGGCCAGAAGATCATGGTTTGATTCGGGTCAGGTTATGGGGTCGATCCCCACTAGGGGGCGTGCAGCAGGCAGCGATCTATGATTTTCTCTCATCATTGATGTTTATCTCTTTCTCCCTCTCCCTTCCTCTCTCTAAAATCAATAAAAACATATATATATATCACACAAATCAATGTGAAAATGCTGGAATGCTGGTGTTGGAGTCAAGATTTTAGTTAGTCCTTGACAGAAATGTGATTTGAAAATCAGGACATAAGTTAGTACCTTATGCTTTTTATCTCTCTTAATCAGCATATACCTTATAGAAATGATGACTCATTTCTCATTTCTCATATTTCTATAATTTATTATAGGGAAATATATTTAGAGCTACTTAGAGCCATTCATATGTAGACAACACTATAAAAATTATGAAATGGAAAACCTCTATGCCAGGGATCAAAACATCATTTGACAGTCATATCTTTACCAATCCAAAAAGAGATTTTGGCCTTATTTAATTATTGCCATTATAGTCTCTCTCTCTCTCTCTCTCTCTCTCTCTCTCTCTCTCTCTCTCTCTCTCTCTCCTTTTCTTTTCTCCTAAGACTTAGCACAATTTTAACCCATCCCATTGCAAGGTATGGCCTTAAACAGACTTTTGTGATGGCCCCTCAACCAGAACCTACTTCCGTATAAGTGCATGCTAGTAAGTGAAACTGGATCATTGACCTTTCCAAGTGAAGCTGGTCACTCCAGAGGAGTGGGCTCTACTCGGCCCTCACTCTGCTCACTGCAGCTCCCCCTTTCTCTGGGGCCGTCCCTTAGGCCTGGCCCCAAACCTTCCTGCACCACAGGCAGGTCTAAGGGTCATCCTGTGTGGTTTCTCTATCTGTATTACTTATAATTCAAGAATCTGAAAGCCTGGATCATTAAGCACACTGATCATTCAGACTCTTTGTTCTGGGCATAATCTTCAATCTCCATAAATTTTGTAAGAGCTGCAAACAGATAATATCATTTGAAGGATATAAAATTCATGCTTTTCTGTTCTCTTCATTGTACCATAGAGTTCACACTAGGAATAGAAGAAGAAGAAAAGCCCAGAGCCCCAGATAGCCTTCCAATGGAGTACCTGTTTGTAAATGCTCACACAAATATCACATATTTATAACCCTGTCTGTGAGGAGAGGTTTTATTTTGTATCTTGACTACTTTTTTATGCACTTAACATCAATCATCTAATTTAGTTAAAAATAATGACATTCCAATCACAAAGACATCTCTCCCAAACACATACAAATATAAACAAACAGAAACACACACACACACACACACACACACACACACACACACCCTCATACACACGCTTCTCCAGTACTTTTATGCATGACATCGGTTAGCACAGCTCCACATTTACAGCCATCACTATATCTGACCCCTCATTCATGAAAACTCCTGCTGCTTAGCCTTAAGCTATTGGACTCCTGTCATTTCCCACTGAGCACACTGGGGTGGATTTGGGTGTCTTGCCCTCATTTACAATCTGAACAAAAGAAACGCAAGCCAAGAAAGCAGCTGGCACCATAAAAACAGTAAAAACTCTAGCTGGCATCCCTGGTTGCCATTGACTAGCCAAATATCCACAGGGAATGGTGCCAATCTAGATTTCAGGGACAGAACAACAAAATAGATTTTTGTCAATAAACATTGATTTGACAAGAAGTCACACAAATCCATCCATACCAAAGGACACGGACGTTCAGAGTTCCAAACCAATGAGCACATTATGGACAAATTGAAAACCTGCCTAAGCTGGATTCATACATGGCACATGCTCTCCAAGGTCTTCATCTGCCAAATATGGTTATATGGTAAGTGTCAATGTTGCTCTCTGATTCTGCTACCAGCTGACAACATAAACCATGAACACTGACAAAGCAAACACATACCATCACTCTGGGAGCAATGTTTTCCAAACTTTTTTGAAATGAAATAGAAGAAATACGTTTGTAGTAAAGCCTAATACAAACACAGACATACAAACAACAGCTGAAATAAATCTAATGGAACAATAGTTATTGCTACTATAGATGATATGGTCAATTTTATTCTTGCCTTTCTAGTTTATTGTTATATTCTATTGCATATTTTTAATATTTTAAGCTATTGTTTTTCTCACTAATATATATATATATATATATATATATATATATATATATATATATATGGCTAATATGCAAAGTGTCCCCATGGGAGTTCAACCAGGAGACCGGGAGTTCTATGGCTCGCTATGACGTGCGCTGACCACCAGGGGGGATGGCACAGAATGAAGGAAGGCCCCAGCCAGCACCCAGGGAAGGGCGGCCCCAGCCAGCAGCCAGAAGGAAGGCCCCAACTGGCAGCTGGAAAACCCCGATCAGCCCTGATTGCCGGGCAGGCCTAGGGACCCTACCCATGCATGAATTTCGTGCACTAGGCCTCTAGTTAATTATAACTTATCAATGAGTCATGGCAGTGATTTTAAATATCCTACTCCGGATGATATAAATTTTCCTTTTAGAACTTGCTTTTATTTCTTAATATCTTTTGGTAAAAAATAGTTTTCTTTTTTTCCCCTTTCTTTTCTTGTTATATACAGACATGTAGTTATTATCTAATAAATCCCAACAGATATGTGGTTCAAGAAAATTACTTCATCAAATTTATATACATTATGTACTATGTGTATGACCCTGGAATACATGTCCTAAAGTTTGCTAAAGACCATCTCAGAAATTACAGCTACCAACATTCATTGCATCTACATTTTAAAACTTATATTTAAAGAATTACAATTAATTATGCAGCCTTTTAGGGTTAATTATTCATCTACAGTTGACCTCCTTAGGGAATATAAAATATATTTTTCAAGCAAGTTAGGAATCCACTAATATCTAGCCAAATATTATTTTTCTCTCTTTAGGTTGAAAACCACATAAGTATGCCCTGAACTTGGGGATGCTGGTGGTGGTTGGGGCTAGAGAGTCATCAGTTTGCAATTAACCAGGGACAAACAGATCACACTAGCAATACTAGTCTTCCTTTCTTAGCTTACATATTTATCGTGGGATACCTTCATTCCCTGGCTCCTGAAATAGGCGTTTGAATCTGGCTCAGCCAAGCAGGGTATGCCAATGACCTGGCCACCAAAATTAGCTCAAGATTGGGCACATAACCCAAAACAGCTAGTAAGAGTCAGTATATAAAACACATCTTTTTAAACATTGGTAAGGTTGTTACCTATAATACAACAAAAGTGACTTAGGTAAAGTCTATCTAAGAATGAATCCAGCTCTAGCCGGATCAGTGGATAGAGCGTCAGCCTGTGGACTGAAGGATTCCAGGTTCGATTCTGGTCCAGGGCACATGCTCGGGTTGTGGGCTTGACCCCCAGCGGGGGGCATGCAGGAGGCAGCTGATCAATGATTCTCTCTCATAATTAATGTTTCTATATCTCTCCCCCTCTCCCTTCCTCTCTGAAATCAATAAAAATATATTAAAAAGAAAAAAAAAGAATGAATCCAAATATTAAAGGATATTAGCTGGGGCTCTGGACTTGGTTATGCTTGACAATGAAAACATCTTGAAGACCACCCACTTAGAAGAACCAACTCATTTATTTGGAATATGATACAAAGCAGCTTTTAATTGAGTTTCCAATAGGGCAATAGGAAAAGGCCTGGCCCATGCTCTACTATGTTCAAACATTTTGAAGAATCTAGTCACTTCACTCCCTCGTGTATTCTTTAGCAATAATGGCTCTATCATAAATGATTGTGTAACTCTGAGCATCTGAGTATGTCACTGTACATCTCTGTTTTTGATATACTTTACATAAAATAAAAGTTAAGGGTGTTTTAATTGTATTGCCAATTCACTCAATTGACTAGAGCTTGTGATCAGTGAGTACAAACTCTAGACTTGACCCAAGTTCAACCTTGTAAACTCCCTTCTTCTCCAGCCACTAACTGCACCCTCAGTTCCACTTTTTCATTTCACTTAAGATAAGCACTCACTTGCAGCATGCCTGAAAGTACCTGCCTTAATTATTCAGTATAATCCTTTCCTATTGCCAAATAACCAGCTAAAAGAATAAGTATTTTTATAATGTAATGTCTTACTCTTCTACAGGCATCTCCAGCACTCCAAGATATTTGAAATTTGTTTTTTTTAAAAAAACTATCCTCTTATCTATAATAATAAAAGGCCAGGCGTCACTACCAGAATGACCAATTGTCCAGTTGCTATGAGGTGCATTGACCACTTCTCTATCTCTCCTCCCAGCCCACAGGCTCCCATCACTGGATGGCCAACGGGGAACCACAGAAACCGAACTGGGTAGCAGCGGAGCGAGACTGGGACTGGATTCCTGGGGCAGTGGCAGCTTCGTGGAGGGTCGCAGGGCAGCGGCAGCGTTACGGAGCACCCCGGCGCAGCAGCAGCGTCAGGAAGTGTTGCGGGGCGGCAGTGAGCAGTGTGTCATGGAGCATCCTGGTGTGGCGGCGAGCAGCATTGTGGAGCAGCGGACATGGCTCTGATTGCAGGCTAGGCTTAGGGACCCTACACGCGCACGATTTCGTGCCCTGGGCCTCTAGTCTTTTTTATAATGGGCATATTAATAAATGTGAAGTGATATCTCATTGTGGTTTTGATTTGCATTTCCCTGATAATTAGTGACATGGAGCATCTTTTCAAGCACTATTTGGCTATCTTTAAAAAAAAAGTCCATTTGGGCCCTTTATTCTTTATGTATGTATGTATGTATGTATGTATGTATGTATGTATGTATGTATTATTTTTGGCTATTTAGCTATATGAATTCTGTGTATATTTTGGATGTTAACCTTTTATCAAATATGTGACTTGCAAATATTTTCTCCTATTCCCTAGTTTTCCTTTTCATGTTGATTTTTCTTTTTTTCTTTTGGAAGTGCTTTAGTTTGATATAGTCTCACTTATTTATTTTTGCTTTTGTTATCAAATCCAAAACAGCATTGCCAAGACCAATGTCAAGAAGTTTTCCTCTAGTAGTTTTACAGTTTTAGGTCTTTATTCAAGTCTTTAATCCATTTTGAGTCCATTTTGTGTATGGCTTATTATAATGGTCAAGTTTCATTCTTTTGCATCTGGCTTTCTAGTTTTCCCAGCACTATTATTGAAAACAGTATTTTTTCACTATTGTATATTCTTGGTTCCTTTGTCATAAATTAGTTGACCATAGGTTTATTTCTGGGTTCTATTCTGTTCTATTGATTTATGGATCTATTTTTATGCCAAAACATATATATTTTTTTTTATCACTATAGCTTTGTAATACAATTTGAAATCAGAAGTGTGATCCTTCTAGCTTTGCTTTTCCAATCCAGGAACATGAATACCTTTTCATTTATCTGTGTCTTGTTTTTCATTAGTGTCTTATAGTTTTCTGTATACAGATCTTTTACCTCCTTGGTTATATTTATTTCTAAGTATTTTATACTTATTAATTATAAATGAAATTATTTTTTTATTTATTTTTCTCATATTTTTATTTATAATAGGCATAATTATCATACCAATTATGGTGCCTGTTATAAAAAAGACAAGACAGCCAGGCTGTCATGGCTCAGTGGTTGATCACTGACCTATGAACCAGGAGGTCCTGGTTCAATTCCTGTTCAAGGAACATGCCCAGGTTATGGGCTCGATCCTCAATGAGGGGCATGCAGGAGGAGCCGATTAATGATTCTCTCTCATCATTGATGTTTCTATCTCTCTCTCCCTCTCCCTAATCAACACAAATATATTTAAAAAATTAAAAAGTCAAGACATAAATACTGGCAAGGATGTGGAAAAGGAAACACTTGTACAATGTTGGAGGGAAAGAAAAAAAACAAACTGGCAGAGTCACTATGGAAGTTTCTCAAGAATTTAAAAATATAGAACTACCACATTATCTGGCAATCCTACTTGGTATAGATCCATTATCTCAAGGAAGTATCTGTATTGCCATGTTCATAGCAGCATTATTCACAATAGCCATGATGTGGAAATAACCTAAATGTTTGTTAATGGATGAATGGATCAAAAATATGACAACATTGATGAAACTGGAGGACATTATGGTAAGTGAAATAAAGTAGACAGATAAAGATAAATACAGCATGGTATCACATGTATGGAATCTAAAAATAAACTCATAGAAATAGAGAGTAGAAAAATGGCTCCCTGAAGCTAGGGGTGGGGGAAATAGAGAGAAGTTGGTAAAAGGGACAAACCTTTTGCTATAAGATGAATACATTCTGAGGATGTATTGTATAATACGGCAACTATAGTGGATAACACTGTATTGTATAATTGAAATTTGCTAAGAGAATAGAACATAAACAAAAGGAAGATAAATATGTGAGGTGTTGACTTGTTACTTAACTCCATGGGGGGAAGCCTTTCACAATGTATATGTATATCAAATCATCACATTGTGCACTTGAAATATCTTATGATTTGTCAAATAAACCTCAGTTAATCTGGGGAAAAAAAAAAAAAAAAGACAGCTTCTCCAAGCTAGTAGAGAAGTTTTTTACTGGATTCAATTTACCCAAGAGGAAACCAAATGAAAGATATTCATTTATTTGCCTGAAATCAAATCGCTAAGGAGTTCTATTCAATAGTGCATTGAGTGCTCTCCCTCTGCGCTCTCCTTCCCTGGAGCACCTTTGCCTTTCCCTCTACCTCCCGCTGTGCTCCTTCCCTAGCCCCTCACCCCTTTACTTTTACTTAAGCTCCAGTGGCCCTGCTTTTGCCTCTGTAACTTGTTTTTGAGCCCATTTCTTCTACCACTCACTTCTCCCAAGTCTGTGATTTTCTAAATAAACTTTCTCTTATAATTTGAAAAAAAAATATAGTGCATTGAGGGAGTAGAACATGGATCAAAGTGGGTATAGGAAGAAGGAGATCTAAATAAATGTGTAGAATATGGTTTTAGCCAAAGGCAGGGAGAGAGAAAGGATCCAAACAACCTCAAGGACGTGGATATCATCTTGACACTTGGGCCAAGTTTATAACCAGGTACATGTTTTACATGAGAACGAGCAGACTGAAATTTAGTATTCTCAATAAGTATCATTATAGAGGTATGCAAGCATGAATTTATTCACATATCATATCATTTATTTTATCAACAGCCGTCTCTAGCTTGGATCCTATTTTCTTGAGCAGCTTTGCCTATGTTTTCTTTTGATCAATCTACACATTGGCTGTTTTTCAGCATTTTTCCTTCAGCAGCTAGAGTGAGGACCTCCCACGTCTATGACGGACAGACCTTTAGCTCATCTGTCAAAACAACCTGCTTGTTCACGGAATGTCTAGTCACTGAAGAAAAATGCCCTTCTGTTATTTTCCATCTATTCTCCTCTCAAAATTAGGAGGCTAGCTTTTCCTTTTTCACCCAAAAGCAAACTTATGAGCAGAAGGGTGGATTTTCAAAGCTAATGAAGAGAAAATACAAAACAATATGAGTTAGTCTGACATGCATTTCAAGGTGACAGATACATAGTTTTAAAAGCTTAAAACTATCATCTGCCCTCTCCATTTTATTTTGCAACATTTTGCCATTTTGCCCTTTCTCCTCCCATTTTTAGCATAAGCTTACACAATAAGAAAGGGTACAGATAGGCGAGATTCAGAAACATTTCATAATTTAAACCACAGAAATTTACTATGTCTGTAAAACAAATTGTATACAATGATACAAACTCAAATCCTGTTGCCTAATATTGTTAACCATCAAAATGCATTTTATGCAGTTTATTGTTTAAAATGCCAATTATTTGATCTGTTATTTTAAAAATGTTTTTACTCCTAAAGTTTGTTAATTTTATTCATTTATTAATTTATTCATCACAGATATTTCTAGGTCACATAGAATGTGTAAATATTTTGTAAAATGTTAATTATTTTTTAGTGACTGAATAATTATTGTACCAAAACACTATCATGAAGGGAAAATATACTGTCTGAGTATTTTGAAACCTGACACTAAATAAAATAATCTGGTGTTTATTATGATATATTTTTCTTTCTGATCTGCTTGAATGTTAGACCCAGGTTTACCACTCTGTGGCTTCCTGAGGAAGTCACTTCACTTTCTAAGTCTTATTTTCCACATTTGTAAATAGATAAAATTGAATTAAGTACAAAGGTTATGCTCATTGTGTGATTTAGATTGCTCTTTTTTTGGGGGGGGGGTAATTCTTATTTCTACTTAGAGATTTAAGATTCTTTAAAAACTGGGGCTGTCTTTGATTTTGCTATATCCTTAAAACAATATCAAGAGACAGTCAAGAAGTGCTCGTTGAGGTGAACTGAATTGGATTATCTTAAACTATCTATGATACTGAAAAGGGAATTGGAGTTTAAAAGAGTCAGTTGAATATAATATTTTCTCTCTTCTTGTGGCAGGTTATTCAAACTGATTTCCACTATCATGCCAGGCTACACTGGAGGTTCAAGGCAGCAGGAATAGTTGAGTTTTTTAAAAAAGTATAAGATAGCATACATAGCATGCCATGACCATTATGAAGACTCCACATGCCCACTCACACTGTCCCCTATTACAATGTTTTCCTTGAAACACCTCCTATATCTCTTATAGAGTAAGATAACTTTACGTCAACCTATTCTCCCAGTTGCTTTTGTATTTTAAGCCTCACCTCTAATGGCTGAAAGTGCTGCCTATTCAGGAGCATTAGCTGGAGGAGAAAGAATATGTGGTAAGTCTTCCTGACTCCCCGAAAGTGTATCCAGTTCAAGATGAATTCTGTAGTCAGCCTAAAATTCCAAATGCAAGAGATGCGAGCAAGAAAACGACCTTCCTACATCAAGTCCAACCTCTTGCAAACAGTGATCCTAGCCCTGAAGGTGTAGATCTTCCTGGGAAAGGGACTCTGCTTTCCTCCCTTTGTGCCAGGGTGCCAGAGGTTTCAGTGTGTTCTAAATCAGACCCTGGTAATCTTGATGTCCTAGAAGAAGTGTATTTTATGCGGCTATCCTGGAATCAATTAGCCCTCAACCACAGTTTTCAAGGATGTGTGTGGCACATTGTATAAGTTGTGGGCAGATTATAAACTAGAAGATATAGCTCTTGCTCTCAGAAAGCTGACAGTTTAATTGTTTCTAAGGCCTGGTTATGACCTGGGAAAAGGTCAGACTTCCCAGAACTTTAGGTGCCTCAATGAGTACAGTTTTTTGGTGTTTTTTTTGTGTGTTTTTTTTGAAACTAAATTCACACTCGTTTTTAAAAGGAGATGTTGTCTGTGAGAAAGAAACAGCTGTAGGAAAGGCTGTAAAAATGTACCTAAATTACAGACGAAAGGGCCTTCATATGTTGTAAGGAGAACAGCTGGCTTTATACCTTTTAGAAGGAGCTGGAGATCTATCAAGGGCCCCGACACTATGGATCAGTTTGATGATAAGCAGCAGGTACAAAGTGAATAATTTTGGCTAATATCTATTCATTTTACTTATGGTCCAAATATAGGTGTTTTTTTTAAATATATAACATTAAAATGTTCTCATCTCTTCCAGATTACTTGGCACACAGATATTTTCCCTTTCTGTTGCTTGGTTCTGCTAAATAGCTCAAAGCTTGAGTGGTTTGATTCCTTTCTGTCATTGGTAAGAACAGAGGTCCTTTCTACCTGGGCCAGTTTGGTAAGACATTACAAAGGCAAGCTAATCGTGCTCTTCGGACACTCAGTGGTCTTAACCTTTTGCTTTATTGGTCTAGATATATTTCTCTCTCATATGTCAATAGATCTCTTGGCTCCTTTTCTCAGCTTTCACCACATACCCACAGGAGCCCTGTGTCTAGGAATAATGACTATGATGAAGCTCTACATATTTTGGTGTAAAATAACCTTTCAGCCAGATGTTAGATCTCTCCATTTATTTTATATTACATTAAAGATGGTAATTCTTTTTTACCTATATATGTACAAGCTCAAGATATTCCAGAAAGAGTTAAAGAGAATAATAAAACACTTATTGAAACATCTGATCTTTGCATCCAGAGTAAACTAAACTTTGGGATCTCCTATCTATCATCTATCTATCTATCTATCATCTATCTATCTATCTATCTATCTATCTATCTATCTATCTATCTATCATCTATCTATCTTTCTATCATCTATCTATCTATCATCATCTATCATCTATTTATCTACTAGTACAATTGCTAGTTGTATTGGAGAGAAAACTTCTGGGAGCATGTTCTAATTCCAGAATACTGGGCTCCATTCATACATTGAAGTTGTGGGGTTGCACTTAACAACTGTTGTTTTCTTGTCACATTTGTCCTACGAGCTGTGAGTGTTATAAAAGTAACTAAAAAATCGAATGAGAAAAACCTGAAGGGTATTTACAATTAAAGAATAAATTTATAAAAATGCATACAATTTACAAAAATGAACCAAATAAAAGGATGGGAATAATATTTTTACAATTCTCTTTGTAGGAGAACTGTGTAGGAGAACTGCATTTGAGGAGAAGAAAAACAAAGGTTTTTACCTTGAAGTTCATCACATACAATTCTTCTATCTCTTCAAGTTTTCTTTGTGACAGGTGGAACCACTGGTGCTTGTCCATGATCATTACATTTTATATTATTATTATTATTTTTTTAAAAAATGGTTTTAATGTGTTGTTGTTTTTTCCTTTTAATTTTTTTTGGATTAAGTTATTACATATGTGTCCTTATCCCCACATTACCCCCCATACCTCCACTCATGCCCTCACCCCGTTGTTGTCTGTGTCCATTGGTTAGGCTATATGCTTGCATATAAGTCCTTTGGTTGATCTCTCCCCCTTACCCCCACCCTCCCCTACCTTCCCTCTGAGGTTTGACGGTCTAATCAATGCTTCTCAGTCTCTGGATCTGTTTTTGTTGATCAGTTTATGTTGTTCATTATATTCCACAAATAAATGAGATCATGTGATATGTATCTTTCTCAAATAGAATGATTGGAAACATAAAAGGCTTTCACCCCAGTTTCTTTCAGTGCAGTTTTGCTCCCCTAGTGTTAAAAAAAACACCTCCTTACTAAAACATGCAAATCAGCAGTGTCAAAAGACACTGCTTTTCATGAGTTGTTGTTTTTCCCCCTCCATTTACCACCTTCAAAACAAACAAACAAACAAACAAACGAAAAAATAGGAAAGGACTCAGGTCATAGTTTAATTTGTTGTTTTGAGTAATTATGTCTGGTATTCGAGGTTTACTTCTATGTAAGTTTTAAATAGGAAACCATTTAACATATCTTTGTAAGCTGTTCTAAATGATCATTAATTTAAAACAGTCTTATTCTGATAAAAAGAAAATTACAACCTATGAGATCATAGAAACTAAAATACTATTTAGGCTGTGATAGACACTACAAGGAGGAAAAACATATTTAATCAGCACGTTTTTTTCTTTGTCCATTTTGACTATTAATAGACACAGATTCTATTTTGGTATGTTGTGAACCCGGGTCCTGATCAATGAATGTGAGAGAAAGATATACTGTAAGCTTTAAGAAACATTTGAATTGAGAGACTTTGTGATAACTTGTGATCATTTATGACAAACGTCAAATGCTCATAACTTAGAAGAGCGTTCAGTTGTTTTTGCAAGGTAATATTATAATGCTATTTATATATATTCTTTGTTTTATTCATCTATTCTCATTAAATAAAAAAGAATAGGATTTGCTTATGGATGGGAGTTAGTATGAGAGAAAGAAAGGATTAAGGGTGAGTACATATATTTGACTTGAACAACTGAAAAATTTGAATTGCCATTTACTGAAATAGAATCACTATGGAAAATTCAGGTTTGGGATGGGTGAACAGGGATCAGGAGTCTGATTTAATATGTTAGATTTGAGATGTCTCATCAACATCGATGTAGACATGTTAGAGAGTGGGATATATATGAGACGGAAGTTCAGAGAAATCTAACTTGTGGGATTGTAAGCATATGGAGAATATTTAAAGCCATACTATTAGCTGAAATCACCTGGAAAAAAAATGAGTAAATGAAGAAAAATAAAAACTATTAAGCTTGATTATTATCGGCCTTTAGTATTTATTTTTGGTGGTTGGAGAGATGAGAAAGAACTAGCAAAGAAAGATTGTAAACAACAAGGCAGGATGACTCCAAGAAGTAGTGTCCTAGAAGCCTCAGAGCATGTTTTAAGATGGAAGTAGTGATAAGCCCTGTATCAAAATAATTCTGACAGTTTTAATATTTATTTCTGGGAATCTAAATCATTGTATATATATATTTTAGTTTTTGTTTAATATTACTTCTTTTTGTTAAAAGTAATCTATGATGTTTGCAGATATTGCAATATTGTATACCTGGAATTTCCGTAATGTTATTAACAATATTATTGCAATTTTAAAAAGTTAAGACATGAAAATCTATATACTATTAGAAAACCAACAAAAATAACCTCATGGTGTACCTATATGAAAAACAGACTTTAAGACTACATGTATCATTAGTGATATAGAAGGGCACTTTGCTTGCATATAATAAATACATCACTTAAAAATATTTAAAGCAACATTTTAAATGGGTGCTAAAAAAATTCAGTCAGAATGTCAGGCAGAAGAAATAAGATGAGGGGTCTCTTGGACTATGATATGGCATATCAGTTTAATTTTAAAGGGAGTGGGAAATCACTAGATGATTTTAAGCAGGGACTGACATTATCAATTTGTGTTTTAGATAGAACTGGCAGCAATGTGGAGTATGAAACATAAGTGCCATCTCCCTTTCCTCCACATCAACCAAAAAAATATTGAATAAAATCCAAACATGCGGAAACTAAGGGATAAATACTGTCGTCAAGTATATGAAACATTTATGAGAAGGATGCTCAGCAGTTGTTCTGGGTGTCTGTGACAGACCAAACACAAAGGAATACACTAGGATAAAAGCAATGGAGTTGAGTTGGACTTTTAGCAAAATCATCTCAAATGGGGGCTGCTCTGGAAAGGGATACTAAAAGAATAGGCTGAAATGGGCAATTGGAAAAAAAATTTTTCTTTAAATAGGAGAAATGAGTACAGCTATTAGTTTTAGGGGATTTTTTGATAGTTCCTTTTCTGACAACAAGGGATATGATAAACTATATTTTGAATACTTTAAAGTATTTTTTAAGGTCTAGAGGTGAATTATCCCATCTACGATGCCCCCCAAAACTCTGAACTTACAATATAGACAAATAAAATACTGATCACTTGCATTCATGACTACTTACTAATATCTTCTAGTAAGTGGTTAATAGAATAAAAATCAACATTGGAATAAGTCCCCCAATAGTTCAACAATCATTTGGGGTACATTTTTCTACATATCTAATTTACTTAATAAAAGAGTCCCACACTGTAATAGACTTAGTAAATGGGGTTATAAAAATTTAAATAAAGTTGTTTATTTCAGAATACCACAAAGCCTTTAATAGGGTAATATCATTATGAATCTCTAATATGTTTAAATAAGATTTTATCCAAGAGTATCTTTGTCAGCTCTGGCTGCTGTAACAAAATACCATGGACCATCAGTTCTCAACCTGTGGGTCGCGACCCTTTGGTGGTCGAACGACCCTTTCACAGGGGTTGCCTAAGACCATCCTGCATATCAGATATTTATATTACTATTCATAACAGTAGCAAAACTACAGTTATGAAGTAGCAACGAAAATAATTTTATGGTTGGGTCACAACATGAGGAACTGTATTTAAAGGGCCAGAAGGTTGAGAACCACTGCCATAGACTGTACTGGATTGATTAAACAACAGACATATATTTTTCCCAGGTCAGAATGCTTGGAAGTCCAAGATCAAGGTGTGGGCAGACTTCTGGCTTGTGGACAGCTGCCTCTCACCATTGGCCTTTTCTCAGTGCACATTCATGGAGAGTCTCTTTCCTTCCTGGCTTATAAGAGCATCAGTTTCATAGCAGATTCCCACCCTCATGATGTAATCTACACTTAACTGTCTCCAAGGGCCTCACCTCTAAAACCAGCACCTTGGGGAGTTAGAGCCTCAACATATGAATTGGGGGTTAGGACATAAGCATTCATCCCATAACAGAAAAGGATGATAAAATATATTTTAAGCAAATTTATTTGACCATGGAATTTTATTTTTATAAATACAGCAACAAGTTATTAATGGATTTTATTTCTGAATTTGGAAAAAAATAATTAATAATAGGAAACTAGGTTTCTTAAATAATGAAAAGAAGGCAGAAATTTAACCTATGTTGGTTACAACTATGTTCCATACTTTTTACATTTAATTTCCAAGCTATAGGGTACGATATAATAATCCCATGAGAAAAATGGGGCTTAGTAAAGCTCTTATTGTCTCAAATCTAATAAACAACTATAGGAACATCTTTGCTACTAAAGTCAACTTATGTTCCCAGCAGGGGCCCATTTGTGAGCAAACTGAGGTCCTAAAGGTATTATGAGTAGTTTAGACTTGAAGAAATAGCAATAATTAGTTAGCAGAGATGAAAAGAAAGAGTATACTGTCTGGGGCACCAGTTTGTGTTCTATGATGATTAAGAGCAATTATAGTTTCAGAAAATGACAGAAGTGAAATGAAGGGGAAGAGACGGACAAGGGCCTAAGGAAGATCTTCAGGACCACGTTGACTCTTCGGGCCTCTGGAAGCAGAGGAAGTCAGTCATCCCTGGAGTAGTGTTTATGAAACACCCCTGCCTCTGCAGGGTGAAGTAGGTGTCACCTTCCAGTCTGAGATGGTAGCTTACACATAATGAGAACTAGTTTTGCATAAACAAGAGTGAGGAAATAAAGGTACAAATTTTGTTGCTGAAAATATACAAATGAATAACCTTTCTGCTTCCTGTGGCAAGCCCACTGCCTTTCAGCACTATGAAAGCAACATCTCCCATTTGTAAAGTTTCTTAAATCTTGAAATGTCCTATATTAGGAAATATATATAATCAGTATTTTTGCTTTTGACCTCTATTGGATGGATAGTGTTTTCCTAATTAACCCTCAACATTCTCAACAAGTTGTTCCCATTCACTCATTCCCATTCACCTTATTCCCTCATGAACACCTCAATAAGGAGATAACAACAGCCATCAATTCCGTTTCCTGACAGAAGCTTTCAGATCGAGTACTGAAGCCTCACCTTAACTTGTTTGTCTCTGCCATAGGCTAGGTATGTGCCACATTCCAAGGGTATAAGAAAACATATGGCGATTTCTCCACTTTCATGGAACTTCCTTTAAAGATGGAGGAGACAGACATTACTAAACAAGTAAATAACAAAGGAGATTCTTTGTGACAGAGAAAGATGCTAAGAGAGATTTAAAATACAGTAAGAATGGGGGATTTCTGCTTTGGGAAATGGCTTCCTTAATTATAATTGTCAGGGTCAAATAACAAGGGCAGTTTGGAAATATCTTCTTTAAAAGCCTCTTTTGAAAGAGCACAGCCTTAGACATGCATTTTAACAGTAAATGTGGGTTTTTAATTCATTTTATTTGCCTTGGGTTTTCATGCTACCCAGGCAGAATATGTAAGAAGCGTTAAATCCTCTAAAATATAACCAAATAATATTAAATCTCCCTAGTAGAAATTTGATATGTTTTCCAGATGAGGAGCACATATTTTTAAAATGTTACATTTAAGTTAGGTTATCAAGTTGGCTCATCAGCACCAGGCAGGGCAGCTTTCAGGGTCTCTTGGTTCTCTCATTATCCTGAAGTCTTTCTACCGAGTTGGACTACTGTATGCCCTTCACAGACAGGATGGATTACCCAGATCCGAGCCAGTAAGATTTATTCTGAAGGCTAACAGAACTGAAACTCTCCTCACAGAGGGAAAGAGAAAGAGGGAAGAAGAGGGAGAGAAAAGAGCAAGAAAGTGGAATGAGAAGAGAGAAGACAAGAGGAAAAATAAATGAGAGAACAAAATAGAGAAGGAGAGAGAGCAAGTAAGAGAGAGCAGGGCCTGAGAAGCCCAGAAGGTAGACAGACACCTGCTGTGCCAGCCTACTGCCCAGGGTGGGCAGGCAGGTGCTTCCTCTCCACATGGTTGCCCAAAGGTTTCAGGACCTCATTCTCTGTACTTCAATCTTCATACTCCATGGGAAGAGGAAACAATTATTTTATGTTTATTTAGAACTCAGGCCGGGGACTTTTACTAACAAAGCCATACTTGAAGGCAGGTTAAAGTCACAGTGTTCTTAATGGAATGTGTATCCAAACCCCATTATTGAGTTACTGACTAAACGAAAGACAGGGGCCATAATTAGCAACTCTCTTCACCTCTATATCTATTGCATTCCTAGATACAGAACATCAATTAAAGGACAAAGGTGGGGATGATTAAGATTTTATCTAAAATCTCATTTTGATTTCTCTTCTCCACCACTTCAAATAGACAAGCAAACAAAAATCCCTGCTTCATAATATAGTTTGACAAACAACAAATTATCTCCTCTCTCTTTGGAGACATTATTTCTTTCCCTCTTTACATAATCATTCCTCAACTATTTGATCTTAAGCAAGTTAGTGAACCCTGCTGGATCTTAATTTCTTCAGCTGTCAAATGAGAATGCTAACAGTACCTACCTCATAAGCTTGCTAACCATATTAAATGAGATTATTTGTATAAAAAAGATTATACCACAAAATATTCAAAGGATATTAGTCCCCAGGCAGTTCTCCTTCAGGCATGCAATGGGGGTGTAAGAAGACCTCACTGGTGTGAAATGAAACAGTCAAATGAGTTGGGTAGGAGAGTCTCAAGCAGAAAATTAAAATTGTATTTTCTGTACCCAAATTTGGGAAATATGTCATATCATACAAGGGAGCCTAAGAGAATCAGAAAAGCAAACATATTTAAAGGATAAGCAGAAAATGCAACATCTTTCATGAAGGCTGAGATGAAGCTGAAAGGTAATAGAAATATCAGAAAAGTCAAGAGGAGGGGGAATTTTAAGCAAAGTGGATTAATGATATCTAATGCTATTGTATAAGAACTAAAAGATGTGCCTTTCATCAGCAAGAAGAAGATCTTGGTAACATTGAAAGAAGCTACTGTAGTGAAGTGAGGAGGTGATAGTCCAAATTGCTTTGGTTTTTCAGTAAATAAGAGAGAATGAATTGAAGATTGTGATTTAAGAAAATCAAGTATGGCTCTAAAGGAAATGAAGAAAGATAGGGAACGTTTGGAGAGAAATTTGAAGCAAATTGTGACCATTGCAACGAAATGTGTTCTCTGAACTCATGGTAGGTAGCACAGTGGACCCTCCAACAAGATCTAAGCCCTAATCCCAAGAAACTGTCAATAGGTTACCTTACTTGACAAAAGCAATATAGCAGGCATGACTAAGGATTATAAATATTGACATTGACATACACCTAGATTATCCCAATGAGCCTAATCTAATGATACAAGTCCTTAAAAACAGATCTTCTCTGGTTGTGGTCAGTGAGGGAAAGGTCATAGAAGTGCAAAGCTTCTTGCTTTGAAGATGTAGAAAGGAGGCCACAAGCAAAGGAGTACATTACCTCTAGAAGCTGGAAAATGTTTCATTCCTATTTCCCCTTCAAGTCTAGAGGTGTTAATGGCTTCTTATTATTGCTATTCCCTGGATGCTTTACTTTCACCTTTGGATTCCTTAACTCTACTCACACCTCTATAAACGATCCCATTACTATGCTTTCTCCTGTTAAACCCTGTGTGTACCATGGATTTCTGCCTGGAACTGGACTCATGTGCTTTGGAAGCCACTATAAGACCCTTGGTTTTACCAGGAGTGAATGGGAAGTTTTTGAATATTTTAAGTTATGCAACTAATTAGAATAGCCTCTCCCCACTTCATTGTATTCATCTGTACAACAGGGTAATTGCTCCATGGAATTATATCGAAGGCCCTTTATGTTTTGAAAAGTATTTAATGTATTAGTCAAATTTACACTATTTACTCTTATTCTTTATCAACTGGCTGAGTTAAGAATGTGGGTTCAGGGGAGCACCTTTCCTCAAATCACAAAAAAAGAAAAAAATCCTTCATCCAGAGAGCAATACTTAAAATTTTATTTCCTGGAGATTATTTCCTATATCTTTTAAAATGTACTTTCATATGTACATATACATCTTACTTTAAGTAAACTTTATTTGTTTTTTTTTTCTCTTTATTGATTAAGGTATTACATATGTGTCCTTATCCCCCTCCATTTTCCCCCCACCTCCACTCATGCCCTCACCCCCTTGCGGTCTGTGTCCATTAGTTAGGCTTATATGCATGCATACAAGTCCTTTGGTTGATCTCTCCCCCTTCCTCCCACCCTCCCCTACCTTCCCTCTGAGGTTTGATGGTCTGATCAATGCTTCTCTGTCTCTGGATCTGTTTTTGTTCATCAGTTTATGTTCATTATATTCCACAAATGAGTGAGATCATGTGATATTTATCTTTCACTGGCTTATTTCGCTTATGGCTTTAATTCTTATATTTTTAGAACTTTGGATACTTGCAATAATTTTTGAAAGAAATTGCTGAAGTTGTGAAGATGAAGATACCAAGATTATTCCTTAAGTGGAGATTTGATATAGGATGAGCAATAAATAACCACCACAAACTTTAAAAGGATCATATTTGCTTACCCACTTTCATACATATTTAAAGTAATTAATTCATCCCTAACCGGTTTGGCTCAGCAGATAGAGCATCAGCCTGTGGACTCAAGGGTCCCAGGTTCGATTCTGGTCAAAGGCATGTACCTTGGTTGCGGGCACATCTCCAGTGGGGGTGTGCAGGAGGCAGCTGATCGATGTTTCTCTCTCATCGATGTTTCTAACTCTCTATCACTCACCCTACTCTCTGTGAAAAATCAATAAAATATATTTAAAAAAAGTAATTAATTCAATATAAAAAGACCAAAAGAGATTCTTAATATACCCTTGCAAACCCATTTTATATTACACAAAATGGTCTGACAAGCTATAAGCAGATCTATGCTTAGATGCTCCTCATATAACTACTTAAACTAACCTAAGTATTTGCTTACTTACTTGTCCTATCTCCCACAAGGCTGTATGCATTTTGAAAGTAGGGGGACATTTAAATTCTCTGCTGTATACCAAAAAAACAAAAAAATAATAAATCCTGTCACTTAATATTAATGAAATTAATAATTATAAAAAATCTCTTTCTTCAAAAGATAAGAAAATGAGTGCTAAGAAATTCAATAACTTCTCAAAGACTTGTAGCTAGTTAGTAGCAGAACAGGGTATAGAATCTATGTTTCTTGACTTTTACACCATTTATCTCTTACCTCTCTACCACTTACTTGGAACTTCTTTAAAAACTTCCTACTACCTATCTTTTGCCTTGAACTCACTTCAACCACTAAATATCTTTTTTTCCCCTTGTTTCTTTTTAAACTTCAGTAGCAGTCTTGGAATTCTCAAGAATGTTTTTCTGGTGCTGTTGTTAGGAGGATGCATTATGTTATGTCTTTGTGTGATCTTGGTCAATCCTTGCCTGAAGGATGAAATATATTGGGCTTGTAATTCTGCATATGTTATGTAAATTATTGTAGCGTGTTGTATTGCTTTGACCTTTACAACACTCTATAATTTGATTGGCTGACTAGTCAGGTTCATAGTGTTTATAGGCTTGCCTTTACTTGGACAGGCATGATGAGATATTCTAATCCAGCCAATCAAAATATAGAATATCAAAAAGGTCAAAGTAATATAATGTTTTCTTAAACTACATACCATCTTCTCTTTACTGGTTAAGTAATGTATTCTCATAAAATTAGAGAAATCTTGTGAAATAAAGCATATCTGAGAATAGAACATGTAATGAGTATTTAGATTTGATTAAGTTGATATCAACTTTTTTGTTTTCAATCTAGATTCACTCAAGATAACTACTTATATTTTTAATAAGCAGTGTTATCACAGACTGTGCTTTACTTTACTTTGAATTTCCAGCACCTATAGTAATATCATATTATATTTATTGAATAGATGAATAACATTTGTAAACTATACCAAAACCGTATCATTCTGTCCCCTTAGCTTTATGATACCGCGTGTTCCTTGGTCTCCTTTATAGGCTTATCTCATTCTTTCTGGGGGGTCCCTCAAGGCTCAGTGTCAGACCCTCTCCCCACTATATTCTTCTTTTCTGGTAAGTACATGTAGTTCAACATACTTCAAGTATTATCCCTGAGCTAATATCTTTCAAATATGTATTTCTAGAACTTTCTTCTGAGTTCTAGAAACTTATATCCAATTGTCTATTTGAACTTCCCAATTGAGTTCAAGAGGGACTCATGTCTAAAATCAAATCATGACCCTCCTTTCCAAACTTGTTTTTCTCTCAGTATTCTTATAATAGTGAATGGCACCATTATCCAATTTGATTCAGAAGAAATCTAGACCAACATATTACTAAGGTCAGTAGTTTTTACTTATTAAATATTTCATCACTGCCTTTTTATAGCCCAGGGTACCACCATCTCTTACCTAGGCCATTGGATAACCACTTATTGTTGCGCCTGTATCATTCTCATAAGAAATACACAGTTTTATTTTCAAAATAAAACTTGACAATGCCATTACCTCTTCTTTTGCAATAGTGAATTATATTCCTTCTTTTGCAATAGTGAATTATTCCTTAAGTACAGACCAAATCTTTTAAGTTATCTACAATATTCTGACTATTCTAATATCTGTCTCATCTCAAACCACCCTCCATTTCTCCTTTTATGTTTCAGTCTTGCTTCTGCTTCTTATAATATTTATTTTTGCTGTAGGGACATTTGCTTCTGTATCTTAGTCTGGCTAAAGTCTTTTTTTTTCTTTCTTTAACTCAAAAGAGTGGAACTGAAAACAAATTCTTTGTCCACTAAATAAGTGGACGTATTCCCAGAGGATACAGACTCATCAATTATGAAAAAAAGTGAAAGCAAGTGTAATATGTTGTTCCATTTTCCTTAGATTTACTATAATCAGATACCAGAAGATCTATAATGGAAGCAAAGAGTAGAATCACATCAGACAGACTTGGATGTGCTGATTTTGTAGCTGAATGTACATTCTATGAAAATAACTGCCTAATAGATCTCGTCATTTATATTTATATCCTTGGTTCCAGACAGGGCTGACTTGTTCTTTATTCTGAGGTTATTCTTCCTCGTGATAACTCAGGTAGATTAAGCAAGAAGGAATGGATTTACCTAAATTTCTTTGTCTTGATCAATGTCTATTAAGTATTGAATATACTTAATTTCTAGAATTCTAAATTCTTCACTTATTTTATTTAAAATTTCATTAATTTATAGTTCATGTATTCATGCATACACTCTTTCATGCAACAAATTCTTTTTGAGAGTTTTGCTAGGAATAGGGATATACAAGATGAACAAGAGCAGACAAAGCTTCTAACTTCAGAATATCAAAGAGTATCCTAATTGACCAAGGAAGACACCCTAAAGAAAGCAATATTTGGGACTGAATTTGACTGAGGAGTAGAAATTACTTCTTTATAACTATGAGCATGTATGCCACTACTCTGCCTAAAATCCTCCCGCAGCTTCCCACCTTACCCAGAGAAAGCCTCACTTCCGACCACGGCCTTTAAGGTTCTTTTCTGGGATTTCTCCCACTCAGATATTCAAATGCTTTGTTTCCCCTAAACATTCCCTTATCAGTTAAATATCATCATCTCAAACTCCCAATCTGAAGAAATAGACCTTTGCCCAATTTATTTTTAACGAATATTGTTTTTTAAATTACTGTTTATCATCTGAGCCTCTCAAGAGAATACAAACTCCCCGAGAGAATAATCCTTGTCTCTTTTGTTCTTTATTGTGTCTAAACCACCCAGAAGAGTGCCCAGCACACACAGAGAGTTCACTAAATATTCCTTCGATGAATGGATACTATTTAGATTGGGAACATCAGCATGTGAATTATAGCACCTTTTAGATTTGGTGTAGTCCATTGCTTTGGAATTACTTTAATTTTCAAAAAATTGACTTTATCCTAATTCAAACATTCCAAATGATTAATTAAATAAGAACATTGCATATATTTAATATAAGCAAGGCAATATAGGCCTCGTGTTATTGTTCCTTAGTCTTATTCTGTTCTTCCCAATCATGAACAATTTAGGTAAAAGTGAATCGAATTTTTGTTCATATTTTAAAGCTGATTCTCACAGTACCAGAATTAAGGTCAAACTTGATTTTCTGGAAATAGTTGCTTTTTTTAGGTCTCTCGATCAAGCAAGCCAGCATCATTTGGCATCCTTACAAAAACCTTTCCTGTCTCTGTGGGTTCTAAACTATGTGGTGGGAGAGACCAGGAATTATTTAGTTAGGCATTGGCATATTGTTTGCTGAAATTGTTAGCAGAATGGTCAAAGGAGAAACAACTTAGGGACTAAATGAGAGAAGTTATTTTTTTTTCTGGTTCCTCTTCTTTTCCTATAGGCTCAATGCAAAAACTATGGTTTTGACTGCTTTGGGAAAACATAATAAATCAATACTTTTTGTTTGTTTGTTTGTTTTCAGCAGCATTAGAGATCTGCCCAAAAACATAGGCACTTTGTTTTACTGATGGTTGCCAGAGGAAAGAGTGTCAGGGGAATGGGTGAAAAGAGTGAAGGGATTGAGATGTACAGACTAGGAGTTACAAAATAGTCACAGAAAGTAAACTATAACATAGGGAATGTAGTCAATAATATAGTTGTAATTATATATCGTGCCAGGTGGGTACTGGAAATATTAAGGGTAACACTTTGTAAAGTATATGATTGTCTAACCACTATGCTGTATGCCTGAAACGAATACAAAATAATATTAAATGTAAAAAAAATGTAATGGAAAAATAAATTAAAAAATAAAGAGACATGGGCACTCTGTTTAATGAAAAACCCACTAGTTTTGGTTGGAAATATGAATGAATTCACTTGAATAAAGTTAACCAAAATATTTACCAACTAAAATATTATAGAATATAATTGGAAATCACACACTATCAAGTGTTTTTAAGTATGTATAAGTGTGTGTTTTTCAAGGTCAAGTCTCAGTTCCAAAAAGTTTTAACATTTACTAAGTTACCTGACTGACAAAGGAATTGGACATTCAGATTTGGGGTTAAAACCACAAACCACCTACCACAATCAAAGATGTTTTGTGAAATATTATAGTTCTTAAAATTCACGAAGATTCTGCTTTGTCAACCACAAAACTCCCTTCTGGATGCTCAGTATCTAATTCCCCGAATCTATGAGTAAGATTATGGTTCAGGTGAAATGTGACACTTAATCGTTAGTCTAAGTCATCGACGATTTGAAAGAAAGGTGTTAGATGTTGGTGGAAAATCAAATTATTATAAGATGTTGGAGGTAAAAGAAAATGGACCCACTTTTTGTTTTTTGTTTTAGAGAGGTTATATAATAGTTTAACAAAGTGCCTTAGAGTTTATTAGCACCAGAGTTACCCTTGAATTCTGACTTCCTGTGCATCATCTAATCAATTTCTCACTAGCCCTGCACTGATTTGCCACTACTTGTTACTGTTTTGCTTTTCACCAGAATATCACATTTCTATGCACTATATTTAATAACAAAATAATAAAAAATAATCAAAACATCTTATCATAATAGATTTTTTAAAAATGGGAGCATATATTAAATAACTTTCTGAGACACTTTTCAAATTTCTATTATATGTTGCGACTACACTAAGATAGTATATGATAAAAGTTGCAGAAATAAATGGGCTGTGGGAAATAAATAAAAATAGTAAAGTCTCAAAAAGCCATGGACATTTTTAAGTTTTTTTATTTATTGATTGATTTGAGAGAGAGAGGGAGATAAACATCAATTTTTGTTGTTCCACTTATTTACACATTCATTTGTTGATTCTGGTATGTCCCTGACTGAGGATCATAACTACAACCGTGGTGTATTTGGACAATGCTCTAACCAACTAAGCTACGTGTCTAGGGCTCAGCCCTGAACATTTTGAATATTGGATCGATATCCTTGTTGGAAAGCCATGACAATTTTCTGCAGTTTTACCATCTATTCTAAGTACCCTTGTAGCCAACACTGTCAATGGTTGACAGTGCTCTTAGAAGCACTGTTATGAAAGAAGAAAAATAAATTGTTTCTAACTTATTTAGTTTTCAAATGGCTGCTGGGTGATGTGTTGAATAAATCCATTATCACAATTAAATGTAAACAATGGTTTTGACCATTTAAAAGTATTTTATTTTTCTCTTTAAGAAAACAACAACAAACACATATGGTTCAAAATGAGAGAAATCAACTATATAAAAACAGATGGAGGGTGGTTTTATTGGAAGATGGATTAAAACTTAGCAAATTTCTTCCTATATATATTTTTCTAAATCCTTCTTTGGACCAAATGTTACATATTCAACAAGTTGGCAAGAAGAGGATTTGTTTTCTCTCCCCATGCACTCATATGTACAGATACCAGATCCTTACTTTATAACCCAGGGAAACCTGCCAGAAAAATTAGAGGTGCAGAGGTGTATAGGATTAAAATTCGGCCTATAGCTTTTCAACAGTGTAATTTGGGTCTTTTTTAGAGATTTACTGGTCAAAAAACTTTTTGTGACATGAAAAAGAGGATTTTGATAGCAGCGAAGCATTTCTATCAAGAGGCCCTAAACAATAGTTTCCTCAGGTTTTGAAGCCACTCCCCCAAACACGTGACTATTCTCTAATTCCCTGGCTGAGCAAGTAACCATTTTAATTAGACTCAGAGGCAAGCAACAGTGTGTCCATGGTAACAGGTATAAAAAGAACTTTTTTGAAAAAAGGGGGAAAAAAGGAAAAAAAATGTGATAACTGAAAATGTGTTTAAATCATGATAAAAGGATTTAAACAGATGTTATTTTTTTCAAAGTGTTATTTTAAAAAAAGAATTTTAAAGGGCTCTTGATATGAGAAAAAAATCATTTTTGGACGTGTCTTTTAGGAAAGGCTTCTCACTCCTAACTGCTCTCGTTCATGACTGCCATGGGTGAGTGGGGTTCCTGCTAAAAGAACAGGGTGTTAGGAGGGAGAAATCAGTAAGGAAAACCAAGTTACCTTCAATGACCTGCATAAATTCAACTCAGTTAAAGTATCTTCAATGCTATTTATTAGATTCTGTGAGCTCCAGGACTTTTTATTAAAGTTTGTGTTCAGAAAAGAGACGTGCCGAAACCGGTTTGGCTCAGTGGACAGAGCTCTGCCTGCGGACTGAAAGGTCCCCGGTTCGATTCCGGTCAAGGGCATGTACCTGGGTTGCGGGCACATCCCTAGTAGGAGATGTGCCGGAGGCAGCTGATCGATGTTTCTCTCTCATCGATGTTTCTAACTCTCTATCTCTCTCCCTTCCTCTCTGTAAAAAATCAATAAAAATATATATTAAAAAAAAGAGAGAGACGTGCAGGACTTGAGTTTTGGAGATGCACGGGAGGGTGGGTCAACCCGGGCATGTCGCTTTCGCGTGGAAAGAAAGGCAAGAGCAGAGAGCAGTGCTTCCTTCCATGGCAGCATGGGGGATGCACCTTCTACAGCTTTAGGCACTGACTCCCATGTCAAATGTTTGTTTGTTTTTTTGAACTTGACCTTCTTTCATCATATGCATTCATATTTTAAAAAGCACACGCACATTTATGTATGATTTTTTTTATAAATGGAAATGAGCATGGGATTGACCCTCTCTTAATAGCCCAGGTTTTCAGAATCAGTAAAAGCCATTATGAACAAGGATAGAGTAAGAAAAGACTTGTTTTTGTATTCTTTTTTTGTTTTGCTTTGTTTTTCTGCCAACAATTGCCTCCTTTAGAAACAGTGATTCTGTCGCTTTGTTCAGAAAGAGTTATAACTCCCGAAAGTTAAATGTCCCTCAGAGGGCCCAGGCAAGTTCCATGGAACTAAGTGAAGGGTAAAGTTATAAGAGGAAACCCAGAGAGAGTAGGAGAAAAGGAGGCTTTGGACCTGGCAGAAAGATGGCTTATTTTGGCTGGTTTCCCTCCTGTAGTTTAAATACCTACTGATTGAAAGCAAATTGGATGGTGAGGAAGGCTGGAGTGCCCATTTAAGAAAAATAAACACCCAGTGACCCTAAGTTGGTCTTGGAGGAAATCAAACCTCTTGTTGTTTTGCCTCAAATGTTGAAAGAACCTAAATATTGCTTTGTGCGCAACATAATTTTTAGTTCTTCGGTTTTTGCTAAATAAGCTGGTTATCTGAAAAAATACCAGTCGGTCGAGGTAAACTCTGAGGAGCAAGAAAATGTGGGAAAGTAGAATTTTTTTAAAAAAGTAGAATTTAAATGACTTTATTTTGGTTTTTATTAAAACATCAATAATATATATTGTTATATTAGTCTTAGGTATATAATATAGTTATTCAACATTAATTAATGAAGTGATCACTGCATTGAGTAACCATTCGTCATTTTTATTTTGCACTCAGATCTGATGTTTAAATTAGTAGGCTCTCTTATATATGGAATCTAATTAACAAAATAAACTGATGAACAAAATAGATCCAGAGACATAGAAGCAGGGAACAGACTGGCGGATTTCAGAGGGAAGCGGGGAGAGAGGGAAGAATATTAACCAAAGAACTTATATGAATATATGCATAGCCAATGGGCACAGACAATAGTGTGGTGAAAACCTGGGGGAGGGGTGAGTACAGGGTGCAGAGTCAATGGGGGGGAAAATGGGGTCATCTATAATACTTTCAACAATAAAAGTAAATTAATAGACTTTCCAAGACTTAGTAAATCTATATTTGTCATATGGGATAAGGATTAAAACAGCATAGCATTCATTGTTATTCTTTTTATATTGAACAGGAAATTACATTTCATGTATCATTCACAACTTGATTTAGTAGTCATGTAAGGACATTCCTATTCTACATACACACATACAAGCTCATACACACATATAAATACATTCTCATACACACACATACATTCAACCTAGAGAGAATCAGGAAAAACGGTTTTTGGATGTTAGTTGTACATATGATCTGTATTATAAAGAGAGATTATTGGGCCACCAATCCATTACAATGTTCGTATAAATACCAACTACAAGTAATTAAATTACACACCCTGAAGTTTCATTTCACCTTGTTTCAATTTGCCTAAAAGCAAAATTGTATGTGTTTATTAAGGCATTAGCAATAAAAGGAGGACCTTTTCTCAAAGGGATATTATTTCCACAACATTAATAAGTGTCCCATGAGGATAAAGGCATATGTTTACAGAAATGATGAATTAAATAAAGTTAGTCTTTTTTCATGAAAAACTTCTCAAGAATTGTTTAAAAATATATTGTTATTGATTTCAGAGAGGATGGGAGAGGGAGAGAGAGATAAAAACATTAATGATGAGAGAAAGTCATTGATCAGCTGCCTCCTGCACACCCCACACTGGGGATGGAGCCCACAACCCAGGCATGTGCCCTGGTCAGGAATTGAACCATGATCTCCTGGTTCACAGGTTGATGCTCAACTACTGAGACATGCCAGCTGAGCTCAATATTTTTTATCTGTTTATTATTAATCTCTAAATGACAATGAGTTCTTCCGCATTTGTCAAACAAACTTGTGCATAGAGCCTTATTTTTCATAGCATCTTTGAAGAATAATGTAACACAAGTTGGGAAACACTGACAGAAGGACGGTGCTGGAGTTTAAAAGGTGCTGCTCAAAGACTACCTCCTTTTGAAATGAATGCTACTTATGCTTTGTGTACACCTACTAGGCCAAGCACTGTTCAACAGCTCGTGTTCTTCTCCGGACAGCTTTATGAAATGCATGTGCATATCTGCAGTCAGTGGCTAAAACTAAGATCCAGAGAGGCTAAATATTTTTCCAAGTTCATGCAGCTAACAGAGGGGATGAAGCTAACATTTGAAACAGCTTTGTTTTTCTTGTAGGCTGTGTTCTCCCAGGGAAGATAAGCAGCTCACTGACTTATTTTTTTTCGAATTTAAGATTTAATCAGGATCCAGGCATGCAACGCGAAACAAAAATACATTTTTATTTAGAAAGCAGGGTAAGTACCTCCCTTCATAATTTCAGAAGTGCCGGGAAGTTTCCCCTCCTCAAAATACCTTCTCAGGACAGCTACATAATGCAAAAATTCTGAAAAAAAAAAATGCTTTGCTTAAAAATTTCCTTTTCACTTTTGAGAAATGTAAATATTCTTGCATATACTTTAAAGATGTCTCAATGGTTTAAAGACATTCTCAAGTGCAGCTGAAACACAGCATTACTTAGAGAAAACTCAAAACAAAAATCGAAACAAACCAACCCAGACACTGCACCGTACTTGATGTTCAGGTAAACTACATCCAGAACATGAGTTTGATAGAGAAAGGGATCCCTACATACTTACAAGTCAAGCGTTTGGTGAGTGATCATAAGGAAGAATGTCATAAAGCAAATTATTTTTAATAATACTTGAATATACAAATAGAAATTTTGTATTTTTATTTATTTATTTATTTTTTAAATATATTTTATTGATTTTTCTACAGAGAGGGAGGGAGAGGGATAGAAAGCTAGAAACATTGATGAGAGAAACATCGACCAGCTGCCTCCTGCACACCTCCCACTGGGGATGTGCCTGCAACCAAGGTACATGCCCTTGACCGGAATCGAACCTGGGACCCTTCAGTCCGCAGGCCAATGCTCTATCCACTGAGCCAAACCGGTTTGGCAGAAATTTTGTATTTTTAATTAAGTAGCTAATCTATTTGTTGAATGGATATAAAGTAATGCAGGAACCTAGATTTTTGTCTTGGTTTTGATTGGTTGATTTCCTGGGCACGTTGACTTGAATCAACCTAAAAACCTCAGATAATTTTATCACATTAAGTACATTAAGAGCATGCTTATGAAGGTTCACATTCATTGGCCTATTTTTCAACTTGCATCTTAAACATTTTTTAATTTCCAAGTGCAAAATCTCTTTCATGTAACAGTGTAAGAAAGCACCAAAATGCTATTAAAAGAAAACAATGTTTTCACATTAAACACAAGGATCTAAATCATTGTAATATTTTAAAACCAGAATTAATTTTTTATGCATTTCTAATGGCAGAAACATTTCAAAATTATACTCAGATAAACTTATTGATATCATAACTGTGTCATTATAAGCAGAGCCAAATATAATTTTCATAAGTTTTTTTTGTTTCACTTTTTTATGGGCTTCTACTATAAGTTTTACAATATATATGATTTAAAAGACAATAAAAGAATCACCTTTAACCAAACTGAATAAAACTGGGCAACTGTAATATAAGAAGGCACTCTATCAACTCAAAAGGAAAATTATCAACTAGATTCCATTTTGCTCATTATCCAGTCCTTGCCTCTTAAAAGGAAACTGCACCATCCAGAAGTAGTCACTCTATATGAAATTGCCAATAGTCAGCCATGTTTTAATGATCATTGGCATCAGTATTATTCTTTGATCATATCAATGGTTTCATAAAGTTTTGAGATATGGGATACTGAGATAATTCCAGGAATATAGGTCTACTTCCTGAAATTCCAAATTTAAAACCATTATTTAGCATTTGAGAAAACTAGCATAGTCTTTTAGTGGAAGTGAATTGCAGTGTTATTCAATACGTTGGCAATGTGTACTATCATAAATTCAATATGTTGGTAATATTTATTACAATTATGTATGTTATAATCGCTTGTTGAAGCAGCCCATTCTATCTAATTCAAATATGGGGTGGGGAGGGCAGCAGGGGGAATCATTGAGATTTTAGAGAAAGCCTAGATTTTTTCACCATCCCTTTGGAAGCTTCCTCTAAGGCAGCGGTTCTCAACCTGTGGGTCGCGACCCCTTTGGCGGTCAAATGACCCTTTCACAGGGGTCACCTAAGACCATACTGCGTATCAGATATTTACATTACGATTCATAACAGTAGCAACATTACAGTTATGAAGTAGCAACGAAAATAATTTTATGGTTGCGTCACAACATGAGGAACTGTATTTAAAGGGCCAGAAGGTTGAGAACCACTGCCCTAAGGAGTCAAACTGCTTCACTATGTGAATCACCCTTAATCAGAATATCTAGATCGTATAATACTTCTGCACAAAGTAGATTTTATTCTACACGTCAAGCTCTGCAGCATAAATAAATAATGAAAAATAAATATCTGAATAAAAATTAGAAAAAATTACAGGCCCTTTTCATTGTCTCCCTTTCTTCTTCTTCTTCTTTCTATTCTCCACCATCCTTCATAACATTGATGCTCATTGTGACACACACTGTTATCTACGATTGGATTGTGGCGGTGCATGGGGTGGGTGGGAGGGATAGTTCAGCGAACTAAGCTTTATATTTTTCAATTTATCAATAAAAAAAGAAGCATTATTGTAGTAAGTGCATTCACTGGCGGCAAACCTTAAGTTACAATAGTGACCTGGCCACACAGCCTTAAAAAACAGTAGTGTCCTCAAGCCCCAAACTGCAGAAAAGAAAACAAGAATAAAACATTCCTTGTTCTCAGCTGATGAGACCAAACACCTGTGTCAGATGTCAGTCTGTAGCTGTGCCATAAGCTATGTCCGCGGCCTGCCTGGGGTGAAGGAGACGCTCTGGAGGGAGTCCACCGAATATTTAAGACATTCCGCCTCTGATTTTGCTCTGTGTTCCTCTTTGTGCTTCACACTCCGCTGAATCACATGATCCTAAAAGTAACCCCAGGCAATAACTTTTTCAAGTGATGACTTCAATTACTAAACATATATCCTCCTGTCTGAGGAAGATTTCTGAATATCTAGTTACCTGATAATGAATTGTGTGGAGATACTTAAGAGGTGCTTAACAGAAATTGTGCCTCAGTGTGCTTATTAAGCCAAACTAGCATTTTTTAAAATCACAGAGTTTAGCAAGTTGTACTCTTGTTCTATTTTATAGAAGAAATTTCCACTGTCACCTTTTATTTCTACATATTTGGATTTTAAATATAGCATAATATAAGTCCATTGCAAAAAAAAAAGAGTCATGTTGATTGTAGTCTTAAAATATTCATTCTCTTCCTAGTTATAATACACACTACGGTGATGTTTTAAAACTGCAAAGTTTCTATTTAATGTAACTCAGTGTTGCTTTTCTAAATGCAGGAAATTGTTACCCTTATTATTTTTTGGTTTATGGGCACACCAATCACAAGGACACAAGATTCCAAGTCAAAGTCGCTCTTTCATGGTGATTTCAGTTAAGTCTTGTTATATTTCTTGCTCGTGTCAAAAATCTTGTATCTAAACTTAAATGGAAGTCACATAAGCAGCCTTGTGAGATCCCGTGTACCCTTTCAGTGTTCCATGAGCCTCAGCCAAATGAATACTAGTAATTGTCCATCAGCTTATGGTTCATTAGGCACCACAAATCAGTTGAGTGGGAGGTGTTTCATAGGAAACCATTCAAACCTAAGTTTTGCTAGATTTCTGATGAATAGGACAGCCTAGGATAAGGAACTTTCATCTAACAGCTCCAAGGTAGTTAGGCTGGTGGTAGCCAAGGCCCATAAAGCTAATTGGGCGGATAACAAAAAGGGGCAGAATATGGTCTGGAGATAGAAAGGAGTTGGTACTTATTGGCAAGTAGAAGCTTCGTTTTAAGGGTGATCTATAAATGAATTCACTAAAGAATTAAACTTCAAAAAACATCCTCCCACAGTGAAAAATATAGCAGCAAACCTTGCAATTTTGATTTTGGTACTTTAAAGAGATTTTTTTTTATTATATGTTAATTATAACTGTTTTTATTAACATTAACGTACATTACTGATGTTTAGTGTTATAATCTTTTAAGATCGTTGTGACTAAAGTTATTTTCAATTACTGTATTATGTCCAATTAGGCTACTATTTTAAAGGGATGGAAACTGTAATATAGCTCTAAATAGAGGAGTCCCCTTGTCTAACCCTCCAGCAATTTTTTTTTTTTTTGCCCTTGCACATATGCTGAGAATCATTTTATGATGGGTTTTCTCTTTGGTCCCAAGGAAAAATAAATACATATTCCAGGTTTTAGAAATTCCTAAGAAAACACTACCTATGTTAAAGTGATATGATATTAAGAAAAGCTTTTAAGGTACTAAATCTTACTAAAACTAAGCAAACCAAAAATAACTTCATGCAACATCCCAAGGAAGATTGGGGAGATGCAGAAATAGTCTTCAAAGTTTTCCAGTTTTTAGTGATGTTGATACTTGAAAAGTGAAAGGCAACCAATGCATTAATTCAAATGGTAAGCTGGCCTTTTATAATCTTAAAATAATATTATATTGTTAATTAAAACATACTTTGATTGAATAGATTAATCATGGACATTTAAAACCAACCATTTAGTTTTGCTTGCTGCATATTAGAAAATTCCATTGACCCTGAGAAATACAATGTGCTACATTTCTTTTGGAAGAACTCTACAAGGCACATGTTACCTATGAAGAAAAGGAGAGCTCTGGGAAATCTGTTAAAGCACAGGTTACTTAGTGAAAGAAGCAAATTATAATATTAGAACTTAAAAGGAAGGTGTCCCTGATGGCATGAGAAATCAGACAAGAAATTCACTATGTAAAGGAGAAGTATTGAGCTGTCATTTCTTCTCAGTGGCTAATGTGGGCAGGCATCACCTAGGGAGTGGTTGCAAGAGACAATCAAAATGCAGTATTTCACAATTTTTCTTAGGAAAAGTCAGAAGGGACATGGAAGTCATAGCATCGCAATGCCTTAGAAGAAAATATACTATGCCTTCATTTTATTTTTCCAAGAATATATATATCTTCAAGTTTAAGTGAAATGTGTGTTAAACAAAACTAGAAGTTTTTGCTATTACATAATTTTGGAATTGTTAAATATTTGTGGTAGTAAATTAATTCAATTCAATATGATGTCAGAATTTAATTTCATATATGTAAGATTGACATCAGAATTTTAGGTTCTTTATTCATGCCATCAAAGTTTGAATGATTTTTTTTATCCACCTGCTCTCCCTCTCTTTCATTTTAGTTATCAATATACTCTCACATAAAAGTATTATAGTACGCAGTAAAGAATTTTTGTACTAGATGAAAGTTCAATACACAATTAAGACTGTTCTTTCTTCTAACAAGTGCTACTATTCAACATTGGCGGGGGGGAAAGCATTTTGTTGAGTTACATAGCAAGAGTTTGAGTTATTGTTGAGAAGAATTGTTCACCTTGCCATCTTTGGCATCAAAATGCATTGATCTCAGAATTTCTCCAAGAATCACACATCTAGGGGGAAAGAGCAAACTACACAGTTCTTCCACTGTGAAAAATAGCAAACTTCCACACCTACAACAAATTGCAAATTTTCACATATTTGCTCCAGGCAAACATTTGCAATTTTCACAGCAAATAAGGCTTTTGGCTCCAATACACTTTTTTTTTTTTTGTCTCCTCCCCCCTTGGGAAAAAAAAAATCACTCTACTTATTTTCAGAAAACCAGAAAAATACATGAGGCAAAATTACTGATAATATCATGCTTATTATAGGTATTTTAATTTTGATAATTTTTATATCTACCAACTTAGACCAAAAAATATTACTTCAGCGTGTCTGTACTTGCTTGATTGGAGAATCCATGAGTTTGTGTAAGGACCCTGAAAATGTTATTGTGATTGCTCTTAAAATGAAGGCTAGTGCTTTCAGGACATAGGATTTCTTTTAGTAATCAAATAAAAAGAGAAGTTGGGTTTCCCCTAAAATATTTATTTATTTTTTTCATTTTAGTACTGTAAGGCAATGCTTCTCAGGTAAGGGACAATGAATGGTGCTTTCCATTCAGCTATGAAGTGCAGATAATTTTTTTCCCTACTAATATTTATATAACCATTTGTTTAAATTAAAAACAAAAACAAAAATCTAGAGACAATACAAGGCTATCTCTATACTAATCTCCTCTAATTTACTTGCTTCCCTTTTGTGGAAGGGGAATGACAATTATGGCATTATTATAAAAAGTCAGTGAAGATTGTCCATAACTCCCACAGGAGAATCTTTCCTGGAACTATATCATCCACAGCCTTTGTGCTGTGGTAAAAACAGAAACAAAAAGTTGAAAAGTTAAGTATTGCCTTTATGTTATAGCATGAAACCATGTCATCTAACCAATGTTGGTTTAGGTTTTTAAATTTATAAATTCTATTCTATGCTATTCAGTTGATTTACTTTGGAACCACTTTCACATTGCAGGTGTGTGTGAGTGTGTGTGTGTGTGAGTGTGTATATGTGTTTGTGGGTTGTATAATAGAGAACTTTCCATTCCAAAACTGTTCTTTGCTCCTGGTTTCTATACAGGATCAGTAAATTATTCTGAGGGAAGTCATCTTAAATGAGATGAGGTTCTGCCCCTCTCCAAAACACGGCTTTCTTGGACAACAGAAAAATGTCCAGTCCCTTTAGCCTTTTTTAAAACACCAAGCACCACTTGATCCCTGTCTACATTATCAGGTTCCTTTTCCACATCTTTCATCCGTCTCTCCTTGGTGCTACCAATACCTAAATGTTATTACATGTTTCATCCTGCTGCTTGGGGTTTTGTGTGTGCTAGTTTGGTATGTTCTCGCTCCATACAGTTCCCCTGCTGAATTCCTCTTCAATGAAAGCTCAGCTGGTATGCCATTTCTTTAGTAAAACTTTTACAGTCTCCCTACTTGAAACTCTTTTCTATCTTTTGTACCTCTACCTCTGTGTACCACTCCCTTCATTAATTCACAATCAGTCATTTTTCAGATCTTGACTGAATATCTAATATTGCCAACATCCAATAGAGATAAATAGGAAGGTTATTAAACATAACTTTTGCCTTCTAAGAATTCACTATAAGGGACATCGCTCCAATCCAATTATGTAGTCAACTCAAAGGACAGACTATCTCATTATCTCTTACTAGTGCTTTAATATGGCAAATCCTTACATTATTTTAAGAATAAATTATAGTGCTTCACTATATGAGAAATATACATAGCCAATTTGTTCAAAAGTTGATTTATGGAAAAAGTGAGAGCAAAGAGAACCCAGACTATTGGGATTATTTATATAAATGTAGTTTTAAAAAGTGGCAATCATCTGTCCCACATCTAAAAATACAGTAAATTTACTGAGGGAAATACCCTGCTTGTTTATTTGGGGAACTTCTCCCTTACATCAGCAGTACTGCCAATAGTTCCTAAGGCGACTTCCTTGGTGAGTTACTTTGTTATTCAGAACCAAGAAGAAGAGATTTGACCACATAATCAAGGTTTTCTCTAATCCTATTAATTCAGTGCATATCTTAAATGTACCATATGATGTTTAATTTTTTTTTTTAACCTCTATCTTCTTTACCTTTTAAATCTTATGCTAATCACAATGAACACAGTGAAGCCAAAGCTTTCTGATGCCTACACAACCAGTCAATTCACTGGAGAAAACAGAAATTAAAGCTGATCATTATTTTTTGTTTTCTTTAGTTATGGGACAACTGTGCAGTTATTTTTAAATTAAAAAGAAACACTAATTATATGTTTATAACTATGTTATATGATTGACTCATACCTAATATTATATCTATTACATATTATTTAACATACATTGAATTCCTGCTATTTGCCACACACCAAGTACCAGACATTTCCTTCCTTTTTTATTTATTTATTTTTTTTACTAATTTAGACCTTTATCTCTTAACTGCTGTGTTCATCTTCTAACTGAGCAAACTCTCTATCTTTGGCTTAAAGACAGCATCAATAATACCAGCATTTACTGAGTATTATGATGCTTTAATATATTAGCTTATTTACTCTTTGTGGAACTGAATCGGAGATAGATAATATTTCCTATTATATGTTGTTTTCAAATACTGAAACTAATGCTCCTAGGGGTTAAATTGCCTCCAAATTTCCTAACCAGCAAGTGTTGGGGTTAGGATTTGAACTCACGTGATCAACACAGAGACCACAGTTTTAGTCATGATAGTACCATCCTTTATTTGCTCTGGCCAATTTTTGTCAATTTCTGTGTACTTCATAGCAGTTAACTTGGGGATCAAGCTAATACTCTAATCCCAGTAGATCATTGCTTTCACTTGCACAGGTCACAATGTAAGCTCAAAAGGGCCCTCGTGACTTAGTGCCCTCTTGCTTGCCAGCCTTATTTTTGACTAGTTTCTGTTTCTCCTTTGTTTTCACATAATAAAGAACAATTTGTAGCTTCATTTCCACTCTATACTTGGCCGAACTTCTATGTCTGTGTTCTTATTTTACCTGTTTCCAAGAAAACCCTTCCTACTAGTCTTTGCTATAACTCTAATTATTAGTGATTCAACACAGCTGTCATTTTCAGGGAGCTTCTCTGATCATTAAGTGAAATGTCATCGTACCACACCCAAAATGTCTAACACATTGTGCATAAAAATATTTTAGCATTATTTACATTCACTTTTTTACATGTCCCTCTCTTACTAGACTACATGTACTAAGAGGAAAATGATGCTTATTATCATCCCCACTTTGCTTGGCATGTAAAAGGCATTCAATAATTGAATATTGTCGATGCAGATGAACATTTGATTATAGGAGGAGGCAGAGATGGGAAATTAATCCCACAGCAGCATTCAGTTGTACTCGTGTGCTGTGTCATATCCAATTAAAATGAGAACTTGCTAAAATTCGAACAATTCTGAAAGGAACTTGTAAGGCTATACCTTTATCTACACTTGGGTAACTCTTTCTGGTTTCTTCCTCTATTCATGTTTTAATTTGATCCTCATAAAGAAAGTGTGAGGTAGGCATAATTATTGTCCCCAGACCCGAGAAGAGGAAATTCAGATTTAGAGAACTTGAATGGCTTCTCTAAGATCACACTACTAGATGGCAGCTAGAGAACTGAAACCATGCCATCACACTCAAAAACCCTTTCTCTCACAGTGAACATTAAGGTTATTAAAAAATAGTAACGCCCCCTGAAATATGCATTTATTGAACACCCCTAAACTAAAGCATCAGTGACACTGGTAAATGGCACTTGTGTGTGTGTGGGGGGAAGGGCAGTTACAATACATATTTGTTCCCTGTGTGTTAAAGGAATGTCTTAATTTTGGAATTAATATACCTTTGAGATTATTTTATAACAAGAAGTATATGTTCAATGAATTAATGATTATTCACTAATTTTATTTTCATAATTCAATCTATGGAACATATATAAGTACTAGAGGCCTGGTGCAGAAAAATTTGTGCACTCGGGGGGGGGGGAGGGGAGGTCCCTCAGCCCGGCCTGTGCCCTCTCATAGTCTGGGATCCCTCAGGGGATGACCACCTGCTGCCTTAGGCCCACTCCCCAGGGGATTGGGCCTAAGATTCCAATCAGACATCCCTCTGGCAGCCCGGCAGCCCTAGGGGGATGTCCACTTGCCAGCGGGGAGCAAACTTAAGCTGCAGTTGGACATCCTTAGTGCTGCTGAGGAGGCAGGAGAGGCTCCCACCACCACCGCTGTACTGGCTGCTATCAGCCTGGCTTGCGGCTAAGCAGAGCTCCTCCCATGTGAGAGCGCCCTGACCACCAGAGGGTAGCTCCTGCATTGAGCGTCTGCCCCCTGGTGGTCAGTATGTGTCATGGTGACCACTCATTCCCAGTTGTTCTGCTGTTAGGGTCAGTTTGCATGTTACCCTGTTACTATATAGAATAGAGGTCTGGTGCACTGGTGGGGGCCGGCTGGTTTGCCCTGAAGGGTGTCCCAGATCAGGGTGGGGGTCCCGCTTGGGTGTCTGGCCAGCCTGGATGAGGGGATGATGGCTGTTTGCATCTGGTCACACTCCCTTCAGGGTGGGTGTCCCCACTGGGGTGCCTGGCCAGTCTGGGTGAGGGGCGGAGGGCCGTTTTCAGGCTGGTGGGTGACTGACGCTCCCAACCTCTCCTTTTTTTCTATTTTTTTTTAATTCTGGGATTTATTTACCTTCTATGGCTGCCACTGGGGCTGAGAGCCAACTTTAGCTCTGAGGCTCAGCTCCAGCTCTGAGACCTCGGCTGCTGAAAGCAGGTATCTAGGTTTGTTTGGCTTCTATAATTGAAACACTGTTGCAACTCCAGCTCTGAGACCTTGGCTGCTGAAAGCAGGTTTCTGGGGTTTGTTTAGCTTCTATAATTGCAACATTGTTTCTTAGAGTGCAGCTCAGAGCTGGGCTGCAGCAGGCGGGGAACCTTGGCTTCCTCCATCACTGGAGCAAGCAAGCCCCCTGTTCGCTTCAGCTGCCTGGCTGCCAGCCGCCATCTTGGTTGGCAGTTATTTTGCATATCGCCCTGATTACCAATGGAAAGCATGCTGGAGGTACAGTTAATTACCATGTTTGTCTATTATTAGATAGGATATAGAATATGGAACATTTCTTGGACATCTTCAATATAATTATCAAATTGACTCTTCTGTATACTTTCAGGAGTTTTTTTTTTTAGTAAAAATACATCATTTAAAGCTCAGAAATATATAATGTTTTCATTTTTGTATGGTCTCCTTATATCTTTATCTGAAGTAAGCTTTCAACTATAGTGCCCATAAGCTATCCTATCTAATAAAAGACAAAAAGGGTAATTGACCATACCTTTGCTACACTTCCCATTGGCTAATCAGGGCGATATGCAAATTAACCTCCAACAAAGATGTTTGTGGGAATGAACTAGGGCTTTTTTAGTAAACACCCACAAAGAGAGACACACATCCGGGTTTTTGTTGTTCTATACAATTTTCATATCCACGCTCTAAGTCTGCCAGCTGCCCTTTACATTTGGCAAGCTACTTCTTTGGAGGCAGGACATTTTCTTCAAAGACGCCCTGGTTGAGGACATTCCCTGCTGGGAAGTGTCTAGCCAACACGAAGGAGGACCCATCCCTTGCAGATGCTCTCTCTATTCCCATCCTCTTTGTATTCTCCCATACCATGGCCTGAAGTGTTCAGTCTCAGAGTTGAAGCCAGGCTGCTGGAAGCTGCAATTCTTAATTACACTGTACCATGTATCAGCCACCTCCTTTCCTGTCCGACCATAGGATGCCCAGGCCAGGTTCTCTCTGCACTGGCTGGGCTGGACTCCGGGGTGTGCTTGGGGTCCTCATGCTGGCCAGGGCCTCTGAATATTGCTAAGCCTCCTAGATGAGCCCCTTGCACAGCTTCTGCAGGGGTAGGCCGTGCTGCCGGCGTGGGCCTGTGGGCCCTCAGAACCTCATTATTAAGCTGTTTGGAAGCTGACTTGCTCCTGGTTAGCTCACAGGCTTTCGGGCTCCCACTGCTTCTGCTCCCTCAAATCTGATTTTTTGAAGGGCATGATTTTAATATATGTGACCAGGGTGCTTAAGTTTTATTTAGGCAAAAGCCCTATGTGTCATGGGGAGTTTAAATGCCAACATAATATTTTGGTGACATTCTACTTGCATCTTCCCAGATGCTAGTAGATGGTAATTGAAAAATCAATGCAACATTCTGTTTTAATTATCTTTCTCCAGACACCGATTATAGTGCTACTTTGTCACCCCGTGGAAAAGTGTTAACTAAGCATTTCCTATGGTCAAAGCACTCAGGTGGGTGTTGATGGTCATAGAACACAAGTATTCTGAGTCAAATATTTTCTCAATGAGCCTCTCAAACTTGCCTATGACCTTCCTTCTTACTGCAATTTCCAGCTTCTTTTCTAGTTGGTTATGTCCCACTTGGCTAACAGTTTTTATCAATTATTCCAGAAACCTTGATGAAGCCACTATATATTAGTGTGCTGAGTTACAAATGCTTTGTGATTGGCTGCTTTCTAAATTTTATAATAATCCAATTGTCCTGAGATGGATTGAGGCCATATTAGTTACATGGCCATCAACAGGCAAGTACTCAAAATCCTTTGAAAACAGTACTAATGTCACTTAATAACAGTTAAGCCTATGGAATAATGCTTCATAGCTAAGTTTTTGAGGCCATTGAAATAAAGATTTTACCTAGTCAGTCTTTAAGTTATATGCCTTAAGTATTTTCTCATCAAGATTTTTTAAAAAAACTGTATTTTTGGAAGTCATGCCTTTTAGCATGTCTGGAATTCAAGTTTCTACATTGTTTAAAAAGGGCAAAGACCTCTGAGAAGTCAGATAAGCTGGTAATTGGCCATTCTTTTGTACACCCTGGGAAAGTTGACTTTTGTGAACTTGGCCCTTTACCTTTATTCTTCTGAGAGATCCATGGAAATGAGTAGCAGAATATAAAGTGTGTCGGGGGAGATATTTTATTGGTGAGAAACAGAGGGAGGGTGGTAGTCTCAGGCCCTCAACTTCAAAATATTTAAAAAAAATTTTAAAAATATTTTTATTGATTTTTAGAGAGAGAGGAAGGAAGAGGGAGAGATAGAAACATCAATGATGAGAGAGAATCAATGATTGGCTGCCTCCTGCACACCCGCTTCTGGGGATCCAGCCCGCAACCCAGGTATGTGCCCTTTGACAGGAATCAAACCCTAGTCCCTTCAGTCCGCAGGCCGACGCTCTATCCACTGAGCCAAACCAGCTAGGGCTCAAAATATTTTAATTAAATAATAAAGAGGGGGGGGAAATGGTGAATTGAGTAAGAACATTGGTTCAGTCCATACTCTTTATTTAATAGTTGGAAGGTCTTAGGAGAAAGTATTAAAACTCCCTATCTCTTGGTGTTCTATGTAAAACGGGAAGGGGTTGTGATTTAAATTATAGGGCAAATGCTCAGCCTAGTGGCTAGTCCAGGATAGGCACTCAACAAATGTTACTTAGCAGTACTCATCTGCCCCTTCCTCTTCACCATGGTTACACAAGAGGGAATTGGGGTCAGAAATTTGACCCTCTCCCACCGTCAAAGTTTCCCCGAAGGAGCAATGCGGCCATGATCTGAGTGGAGAAAATGCTGAGAGAAATTCGTTCACAGTCTGTGTGAGGGAAAGAAACAGGATGTGGTCTCAATGAACATTTTAGAAACCCAATATGGCAGGGTTTCTTCCTTCTCTAGCAGCCAGAACAAACAGAAAGTTTCTGAGTACAGGAGAAAATAATACTACAAGTTCTATAAAAAGATACATTATGTCAAAACAAAGAGACATTCCTGAACGCTTAGTGGAATTGATTCAACAAAGTAGATATACTGTAAAAACAAAACAAAATTATAAAAAGCACACAACAGAATAAAACAACAACAACATACTATTAGAAACTTTCTGATTTATGAGATCTCATTAAGATTCGATAGAATATGTTATCTATTTACGTGGAGGAAGGAAATGCGAAACAGGAACAATTTGAAATCAGAAGGCATTGCATGAGAAAAAAATATGATTGCTTAATTGAAGCTAGATGCATTTCAAAAACAACAAATAAGATGCATTAGAAAACTGATTTTTAGATGTCAAATCTAAGGAATTCAACCAGACTCAGATAAAATAGTGTAAAGAAAATAAAAGGGAAAAATGAGAAAAATTAAGTACAGATAAGACAATAACCCAATCAAAAACAAAGATCAGGAGCAATAATTACATAAATTATTTTTTCAAGAAAAACATCGCTAGGATGGCAAAAAATCCAAAGTTACAGATTGATACATTTCAACAAATATCAAGAACAAGAAAATTGAAGACATAACTAAATCTATTTAAATAAAAATGTTTAAAATTTAATGATAAAAAAAGTTATACTAGCAGCCAGGAAGATAAGTAAACAAAAAGGCAATGACTGATTTACAGCAAATGAATTAAATATTGTGAGTAATTAACAATTATCATGAATCAAAAAATAATTTTATCATCAAATATTAGAATTATTTGGGGGGAGAAAAACTATAGTGAATGTCTCTTGTTACTCAAATAATTTCAATATTCTTTCATCCAACAATTATTATGTAAAAGTTTGAATATATGTGGCAGGCAGGCATTGTGTAATGAAATGGATTTATTGGTAATTTGCTTTATATTTTTACGTTTCCCAAACCTTCATATTGAAAATATTATAAAGGAAAATAAAAGCAAAAAAGGAAATTTATACTAGTAAGTAAAGGGAGAGGAGAGATAAGCGAGACCAGGGTGTTTAACATCTAAACATTCACGCTCAGAAGAGCGGGCAGCTCCTCTTTTCATTGGGCTACATCATACTGATTTCCAAAAGCACGTCTTTCCCCTTGTCATCCAGCCATCTCACAAGGGCATGGGGTCCAAGGCCAAGGGCAAGGTTTCACAGTGATGATGCCCTTCAAACCTTGGAAGCATCTTCACATATCATCTCCCCTCTCTGCCACTTTTCACACCATCACCATTCCAAAGAGGTCATGGGGACTCTTCTTTTACTATTTCTTCTGAGACAAGGCTGTTGTAGTTGTTGACTCCATATTCTTGGGTGACCCATTTCTCTTCTCTGGGCTTTAATTTTTTTCCCCCTGAGAAATAGATGGAACTGGTCCAAGTGTACAGCTGTTTCTAATTTGCATGTAGTTTATGAGTTATGGCAGTGATTTGCAACATAGACAACCATTGGAATTCTGTGGGGACTTTGTTTGTTTGTTTGTATGTGTTTGTGGTTTTTTTGTTTGTTTGTTTTGTTGTTGTTTTTTATAACACCAATGCCTGTTTCTTACCCAAGATTCTAATATATATGCCCTGAAGTAAGGTAAGTCCTTCAGGATTTTAAAAGTTATCTGGTAGAGAACCATGGAACTAATTTATTGGGCACCAAGAAAGGCCATCCATGTAAAAGAATATATAGTAAGGAGAAGTTGGATTAAAACTACTTTATTTGCTTTTAGGGGGTACCATCTGCATAGAAAAAATACCTAAAACATTAAGATCTTTTACAAAATAGTCAGGTTCCCTAAAAGAAGTCTTTTGTGACAGGGAAGGCAGTTGTCTTAAAAGGATTCTCTCTGGGCATTCCAAGTCCAGGGTCAAGCCACGTGAGTGAGCCAACCCAGTAGACTTCCAATAACTGCCCTCCTAATCAGACATCTGACTACAATTACTCGAGTGACCCAAGTAAGAGGAGCTCAGTAAGTACCTCCCAAATTCCTGTCTAAAATAAAAATCATTGTTTTAAACAATGTTTTGGAGGCATTCATTTAACCAGTATATTAAGTAGTCCAGATTAGAAAGCCATACTTCTACCTTTCTGATTAAAAAAATATGGCACGAAAAATTAATTTCTTAAATCATCTGTTTATCCCAAAGAGCAAGCTTGTCCGAGAAATATTCTAGACTGACTTTTTTTTTCAAGTTTTAAGTGGCTCATAACTGACTAAACTAGTGAATTCCCATTTTCATATAATGCCTTGGTATTCCACTTTTTATGCCAGACATCTGTCCCTTGTGCTCTCCCCTCCTCCTTTCTTTCTGACATTCTTTGCCATTTGTGATGCCCCAAGGAAAACATCCCTCAGATTTCATTCAACTAATATTGGTTAACTTTTATGTAACTAATAAAGTTTTCCCATGGATCTGGCCCTTAAACCATCATTTGTAGGGGTTAAATAAATGTTATTAAATTTGGCCAACTTATCTATTTTTCTTGAATTCAGACAAATATACTTAGAGGCATAGAAAATTTATAGTTAAATATATAATTATTCATATAGTTACAAACATATAGTTACCCAGGGTGCAGATAAAGTTTTGACAATGACATTACCAATCCTTTTCATTAGATATTTAGCACAAAGTAAGGCATGTACTTGCTATGTAAACATATAAAGAACAAAAGGCTGTCAAATTGATCTAAAAAATACATACAATCTATATATTTTGGGCAGAAAACATGTGTCATTATAAGACATAAATAATACATCTAATTAGGATATGGAATAAATAGGCATGGCACATTCTGTTAGAGAAGCTTTAATAGTCTTAAGAATTAGTTTCTGGTATCATACTGTCTGGGTTCAAGCCCAGCCTCAGCCCTTGTGGTAGACTGCAAACCATTCACCAAAAATATCTATTTTTTTCCCCTCTGAGCTTATGTCTCAGCATTTCTTGCTGTTAGGATTATTATATATCTGCATTCTTGACAATACAATGAAGTGATATGCAACATCCTGGTCAGTCCCACACAACCTTCTTGCATTGTCTGTATGTCATCTTTTAAGATGATCTTGGAAAATATGTGCTTCATTTTGACATAACTTTTATCAACCTGGTTTTACGAATTACTGTGTGGAAGAGAGTTCCCCACCTCACTCCAAACTCACCACTGACCTGAGACTGCAATGGGTTATTACTATAGGTATATTTTTTAGGTATTATTTGTAGACATTCTTTCAGAATGTTAAGTTTATATATTACTGTAGCCACGCAGCCCTAATATAAACCCTTAGTATCACTGTGACCTTGAGAAAAATTAAAATTTAAGTGCTTCAGTGGCCTCATGTATAAAATGACCATAATAACACCTCCTTATGGGGCTGCTAAAAGAATCAAATGAAGTAGTAAATGTTGAGTATTTAGAACAAAACATGATTTACTGTAAACATCATGAAATCTTAGCCATCATCATCATTATGAGTATTCAGCATGTAGAAGACCTCATTGTAAGAATAGTCTTAACACTAAGGATTACTTTTTATGGTTTACTTATTAAATTAAAAAATACTAGTACTTATTTCTTTATACATTAAAGTATCAAATACCTACTTTGTATGTAGTGTAGTTAGGAACTGAAGATATAACATTGAATATAACAGATACCTTTACCCTTAAAGAGCATGTTGTTCAATGGAGAAAACAGATAATTACTCCACAATTGCAGGACAATGGGATAAGTCTCATACTCAAGGTAGGGGAGGGTGAAGTGGAAGCATGAATGTAGGAGGCACTTAATGAAATCCAGAGGACAAGGCCTTAGTGTTAAGTGAGAATTACCCAGGGCTTATCAGTTAAAGAAGTGCTTTGGGGGTTCTACATGGAGGAGAAGAGAATATAAGCAGAAGGAAAAGCATGTGCCCAACCAGGAGGTAAGAGGAAGCATGATAGAATCTTAACAGTAACTGAAGCAATGTGAGCATGTGAAGGGAGAGAGGGGTATGGAGAAAGATGAGATCAAAAGGGGAGCAGAGCAAAGACCATGTAGAGCAGTGGTTCTCAACCTTCCTAATGCCACGACCCTTTAATACAGTTCCTCATGTTGTGGTGACCCCCAACCATAAAAGTATTTTCGTTGCTATTTCATAACTATAATTTTGCTACTGTTATGAATCGTGATGTAAATATCTGATATGCAGGATGTATTTTATTGTTACAAATTGAACATAATTAATCACAAAAACAATATGTGGTTATATATGTGTTTTCCGATGGTCTTAGGTGACCCCTGTGAAAGGGTCATTCGATCCCCAAAGGGGTCACAACCCACAGGTTGAGAACCACTGATGTAGAGACTTCAGTGCTGTGCCAAAGCCTTTGTGTTTAAAGGGAAGAGGACTGACATGACAAGATTAGGCTTCTAGAAATGAAACTGTCTGCAATGTGAGAATAGATTGGCAAAAACAAACGTGTTCCTCTGTATATTAGCAGAACTATTAGGAGGCCAGGTGATGGAAGATGGTACAGGTGGTAAATCTATGGGTCTGGGAAATTGATGTTTATGAGAGTAGGTAGGATGAGTCACAAATAGTATCCAGGTTTATAATTAGGCTACTCAGTTTATAATTAGACTTATTGTTGTTAATCCTCACCCCAGGATATTTTTCCCATCGATTTTTTAGTGAGAGTGAAAGGGAGGGAGGGAGGGAGAGAGAGAGAGAGAGAGAGAGAGAGAGAGAGAGAGAGAGAGAGAGAGAGATTAATAGAGACACATAGTTTGGTTGCTTCCACATGTACCCTGACTGGGCTGGGATCAAACCTGCAACCCCGGTACCTGACCTTGACCAGAATCGAATACACTGTCCTTCAGTGCACCAGCTGATGCTTTCCCCATTGAGCCACAATGGCTAGGGCATGGTTGGCAGCATTTGAGGGAACTCCCCAAGACAGTTTTGTTGCTTTTAAGTTTGCAGCATGTGGTGGATTTCAAAATGGAGATAATGAGTTAAAACCCAGGCACTAATTCATGTTCAGAAGGCAAATCTGCAAGTATTATCTATTTGCCCAAATGAGTGGTGTGAAAGGCAAAGAAGAGGCAAATTTAAGTTCAAGAAATGTGACTTATGTAATGTTTATATGTTTATTTAGCTGACGGAGCCACTCCGAGTAAAGTGGATTTGAATGAATATTTATTAGGGTGATTTAATAAAGGAGAAGATTCCTGCATTCTAAAAGGTATTTTAGTGATAATCTCATATTGGAAAATCTCTTCTTAGTTTTCATCATCACTACATAGAAATTGGAAGCTTTAAGAGAACTACTTAATAAAACCCTGCTTTAAAAGAGAGAAAATCAATGTAATTGATCTGAAGATTGATAGAAAATAGATCCTAGTCACCTTGAAAGGGCTTTTCATTGCTACTTTATGGGTAAGTTCTTCAATTTTTTTTCTTATTTAGCAAACATTTATGACAAATCATTTTTCTGATTATACAAGTAATACTTATTAAAAATTTGGAAGATATTGAAAAGTTAATAGAAAAACTCTAAATACTTGAAGGCAATTTTTAATATTTTGTGTGTATTTCCTTCTAACACTTTTAATATGGATACAAATTACTCTACAAAATTATCAATACATTTGTATATCTTGTTCTTTTTCATTTTTCTATTTCAAGTATATCTTTAAGTCATTAAATATTCTTTGAAAATTCAAAATATTAGAACTGATGATATTTTATTTTTTAATGCATTTTTATTGATTGCAGAGAGGAAGGGAGAGGGAGAGAGAGAAACATCAATGATGAGAGAGAATCTTTGATCAGCTGCCTCCTGCACACCCCCTACTGGGGATTGAGCCTCAGCCCAGGCATGTGTCCTTGACTGGAATCGAACTTGGGACCCTTCAGTCCACAGGCTGACGCTCTATCCACTGAGCCAAACCAGTAAGGGCAGAACTGATGATACTTTAAATGTGGATTCATTCCTCTGTTGGATATAATAGGGATTCTAATTATTCTTCATTACAAAAAACTCAGATGGCCTTTATACATGATATAAGAATCCTGTGTTTTTAGAAGTGAAATTACTTGGTTGAAAAATATGCATAGGTGATGTTCAAGATCACTTGGTTATTTATTAGTGGTATTGCGGGGAAATTTTATTCTGGAACCTAAGCTAAACGGAACATTTCAGCCACCTTCTTCTTCTGCATGTTGTTTTCTGTTTATTAAGTGAGCCTATAACCACTGATTGTTCAAAACAGATACCATGAGTTTTTGTGCTGGTAAAATGCTACATTTCCCCCTTAAATTTGCTTTGAGTGAAGATATAATATATATACATACATATACATACATACATATATATACTTTGTAATTCTCTAAAATGGTACTATTTATTCCCACCAATGCTCAGATCGGTGTGGAAACCTTGAAGCGCAGCTCTCTCCACAGCTTTAATGTACTTTATTCTACATGACATTGGAAGGCAGTGTCAATTATGATGAATCATGAAGCTCACAACTAATGATACATTTAATGCCAATTCATTTGTCTCTTTGATCATGTAAATGTATTGGCATTCACCAAGCCTGCCATGATAGGACATTATAGCTACTTTGGAGTCATTTCATTGTACACTTATATATCAGTGCAGCTGCCACTAATGTTTACACGTCCATGTGCTACACTTCCTCATGATATTTTTGCAGAGGTTAATGCTCGTGCACAGTAGATATATTTATTACAAAAGCAATAACAGACCCACAGGAGACATTACAGCTCTTAAGAGATCAGTGCCTATGATTAGTCCCATTTTATCCTATCTCCTTCTAACTCTGTTTAGCTGATGAGCCCCCTTTTTTACATTCCTCATTCACATTGAAACTATTTGGCAACATTCTAATGGTAAAATTATTCTTATACCTGTAAGTTTTATGTTTTATAAAATATTTTGTTTGCCTGTAAGCAATCTATTTCTCTAGTACTTGCTCCTTCACTTTGAAGTTGTGTCCCTATTCTTGCTAATCCACCTTTAATAGTAGTCTAGAAAATAATCTACTATTACATAGGAAATATTTCACATCTTGCAAATGCTTTAGCTATTGTGAAATAGTAAGTGATAGCACAGCATACAATGTTATTCCCTAGATCAACACCTTGCAACGTAATTTACAGAGAGGCTTTCTCTTCAAGAAAAATTCTCACTTGCAATTCATGTTTAGTCTGTTTTCCCTATCTTATCCTTAACAGCTGGGTTATATCTGCTTCCACAGAAATGTGTTAATGTATGTTTAATACCAATAGCAAAAAAAGAACTTTGAAAACTGAAAAGAGCCTTACATTTAAGTTTAAAGTAATCTGCCAAATAATTTTTAAATTCTTATTTAATTTTTTTCTGTTATCATTTATCCCCCCCTATATCCTCTTCTACCTCTCCCCTCTTCCCGCCAACAATCATCACACTGTTGTCAATGTCCATGAGTTCTTTCTCTTTTTTTTTTTCCTCTCTGTTGCTCAATAATTTTTAAGTTGATTACCGATTGGGGATCACACCATTAATAACGAACAAAGATTATAGTGAGTTAAGGTCCGGTCTACAGAAATATAGCAAAGATAATCATTTTTGTTTAAATCATAACTGAATCCCTAGAATTAATTATTTGTCCTTGACAAATTTACTTTAGAGATTGTATTTTATCCATGGTTTCTGAGGCCGGTGTGTGAAGACAGGAGTTCCATTCTTTCTACAACCTTATCAGTTTCACTCTGTGGGAAGGTCTTCAACCTCGCCAAGTCACATCCTCTGAGATCACATGCTGAGTCAGGAAGATTGTTGTGATATTAAACCAGTCTCATTCCTCAGAAGCCACAGCAT